>NC_043971.1:9889070-10051570 GCF_902148855.1 Sphaeramia orbicularis
GAAGTACATAAGCAAATAAAACTGCTGCTTGCTACAGCCACTTGGGCACTTACCCAAATGGAAAGCGATGCTGCATGATGTAGTGAACTGTATACGCACTTAATGAAATGAGACGATGACATAACATTCATTTGTATAACTTGTATCATATTTCTTATTGGCATGTGTTGCATAGAGTAAGGTGAATGTACATAAGGGCACCTTGTTTTCGGTAAACAAGACTCCTAAATATATTGTTCCGGAGTCCAAGGAGTGAATCCCGTTACATTTTTAGATGAGGTTTGATCAATTAAGATGCTATTTTCTACGGGTGTAAGAAAATATCCTAAGAAATCCTGTAAATTTGCATAACTTGCTTTCTGCTTTTACCAATACCAAGTTCCTTTGAGGATTCACTTATATTGATTTCTCATGCACAAAGACATAAATAAGACCTCTAAACAAATTTTAGCCGTTACAAAAAATGCATTGACAGATGATGATGATGAAATTCTTTATTCAGTCACACAATAACCAGTGTCAACAACAGCACTTCAAACATTACAAACATTACCAACAGGTTATGACTGAAAAGGCCCAGGCAGAAGCAAAATGCTTATATTAATGCCTGTCCTACATAACATATTCAGCTACCCAGCATACAATATAGGAAAAAGAAAAAGACAAAAAACCAAAAAAAAAACAGTGTATCCAAGCCAACAAACAAGCGAAACCTAAAAAGGTGAAAATAAACCAGAGAAATAGAAAACTTAACCACCAAATTAATAGTAATTTAATGTAGACTCAAAAATAAATATTTTACCTATTGCTTATTAGAGCTTAACAATTGTATCCTTCAAAAATTGCCTTATGTACCATTTTTTTAAATATTAAAAATGGGCTACACATTCTTAAATCCATACTGGCCTCATTCCATAATTTAACTCCAACAACAGATATACATCTTCTTTTTGTCTCTGTTTTAGCTTTTTGTACAACAAATTTACAAACATCTCGAAAATCATATTTAGACTCATGTGTTGAGAAGAACCTTTGTACACAGACAGGGAGTAACTTTAATTAGCTTTATACATTATTTGCATAATTTTATAGTAAACCAAATCATTAAGTTTCATAATATGGGATTTCATAAACAGTTCATTGGTATGTTCATAGTAACCGGCCTTATTAATAATACGTATTGCTCGTTTTTGTAGGAGGACTATAGTATTTACAGTTGTTTTATATGTCGAGATGAGTCGAGATGAATTAACACATCCAAAACTGTTTGACAGGTAACAGGTCACGTGAGCACAACACACTCGTAATTTTGAATTCGATAGCATGTGACGGCAGCGTAAGTTGCATGTTTAGTGTTTTATCACCTGCTTTGCTAATCTAATTTCTGTAAGAGCGCTTTGTTACAGAAATTGATGCTTGAATATAATCCTCCTTCCTGGAAGAAGTCGGTTAAACTAGAGGAAATTTTCTAGATTTAAAGCCATTTTTGGTTTTTAGCTTACCGGCAGACAGGCTGTAAGCTATTGTCGTCATGCGGCGTCCGTCAGCGTCCGTTACAAAAATTTCAATCATCTTCTCCGAAACTACAATAAAGATCGACTTCAAACTTGGTATACAGCTTCTTTATGATGATGTCAACTAAATTTAGTGAAATTATTTGGATCCGGATCTGATTCTGGATTTGGTGCGACTTTGAAAAATGTCCCCATTATAAGAGATAGGAAGTGGATCCATGCAATAACTCAGTAAATATAAATAATACCCAGTGTAAATTTCTACAGTCCAGTCCTGATGGGGAGATGACCAAAACATAATGTCCACATGCTGATCAGGATCTTCTTCTGGATCTGGAACTTACGGAAAATTTAACATGGGCTCTTATGGGGAAAAAATTTAAATCGTCTTTTTCTCTAAAACTACAGTTCTGATTGACTTCAAACTTGGTATACAGCTTCTGTATGATGATGTCAACACAAGGTATTGAAATTATTTCGATCCGGATCTGATTCTGGATTTGGTACGACTTTGAAAAATTTTCCCGTTACAACACATAGGAAGTCAACTGATACAATCAATCACTAAGCATCAATGATATCAAGTTGGAATTTGAATTTTTTACAGATCTGATTGGAATATGACCAAAACATGGGCTATTTCTGTAATATAATAAATACACAGAACTGGGTGATAATAAATGGCATCTGGATACATTTCCAAAAGCTTTTAATTTGGCCGGTAAGATACAGGGCCATTGGTCCTATTTTTTAATTGTTATTATATGTATCCGGTCTTGCCCTGGCTTTTCTGAGTTTTGGATTTTTTCTTACTTGACAATGACTTCAGTCATAAAATATAGGTTGTGCTGTTTACAGTTAACCCATAAAGACCCAAACATCCACCAGCGACCGAAAGCATCTGCTAATCTAAACTGTTTAATACCTGTTGAGCTATTAATCCTATCAATATATGTCAATAATTGGTGTAAAATACACTTATTCATCTTTTCGTGGTTATCAGATATAACCCATTTGGACATTCAGAGGCTCTGCAGTCACCATGGAAACACCGTCATCTCCTACAACATTGATTCACCAGTAAAACCCATGGAGTTGGACCAATGACAGTGGATGGAGACATTTGTTTTTACCTTCAGTTATTAACGTATGTGTTGAAAAAAATCTCTTTTTCTTCAGTTTTCTCTGTTTCTAATATAGTAACCCTCACCTTTAATCTGAGCTTTTATGAACATCTACATGATTGATAAATTAAATATAGGAAAATACACGATTTCCACTTTAAAAAACACAAAATCCAGAGAGTAATATTACAGTAAAAAGTGATAAATTGCTTAAAAAAGGTTAAAAAGAGAGAAAAATTAATTTTGTAGCTGACCTAAAAGTCACAGTGGGTTGTTATGGGTTAAAGACAAGTGGAGTTTTAACATTTCCAGCAGGGATAGATCACTGCATCTATTTTTTTCTCATGTTAAAATATTCCAGAATTGTATTCATTTCTACCTGATTACCATAATTTAGTGGAGCCAGTAATGCCATGTTTACACATTTTGCCTCGCTAAAAACACACCTGTCATGCTTCTTGGATGGAAACCTGTTTGGATTTCATCCCAGGTTCTCAATGCAGGCACACAATGTCAGCATTTCCTCCATTTTTACCTTCCTGTTACTGACTGATTGCCTCATTTTAATCGGGCACATGGGTATTTGTCACAGTACACAGCAGGTTTTACTACTGCGATTGCCTTTGTTACGTTGTGTGAAAGCCAGAAACGTATGAAAATAGTAGGGCTGTGTATCGGCCAGAATCTGGCAATATGATACAAATCACAACACTAGGATCATGATATGATATATCATGATATATCATGACACTGTTACAAAGGCAATTTTTTGTTTGTTTCCTTTTTTTTAAATTATTATTTCCTCGAAGGATTGAACAACACCAGAAATATGCAAAATTACTAGACATTTTTATTTGATCAAAACAGGATCTAATGCTATATCACAACATTTTCCTGTGTTAAAACTTAAATTATGCTTTACAGACATTACAGTTTAAGATCCTGTTCAAATGTTCATATTCTATTAGTTCAAAACTAACATCATAACATTATTTTTGTGCAATCCCAACAAAGGAACTAACATTATTTAATAAGAGTATTAGATAATAATAAATAAAATATATTTTTAAAAAAAGAAAACCAAAAAAAAACAGAATTAACCTCCACAATATCTGCATTTGAATAAATACCTAAAAATATCGATACAGTATTATGAAATGAAATATCGCGATATATTGCAGAACCAATATTTTCTTACACCCCTAAGTTTGAATATTGAATTTCAGAGTATTTCTATGAATGCCCTATGAAGGGTTAATGTAGAGCACAGGTGTCAAACACGCGGCCAAAACCGACCAGCCAAAGGTTCCAATCTGGCCCGTGAGATGAATTTACAAAGTGCAAAATGCAAAAATTACCCTGAAGATATTAACAGTCAAGGGCATCAAACTCAAAAATAATAGCATTATAACCTAGAAATAATGACTCCAAATGTTCTTCTTGGTTTAATGTGAAAAAAGTAATATGATATTAAGCCTCTAAATAATGGCAACACCAATTTTTTCTCTTTGATTTATTGCAAAGAACATTAAATTCTGATGTCCTTTAACAATAAAAGGTAAATAACCTGAACAAATATGAACAACCTGAAGTGTCTATAGAAAAATAAGTCAAATTTTAACAATATTCTGCCTGTTTTGTGCCTTGGTAGATCTGATCTGTAATGCACATGTAGAAATCATAAGTTGAGGCAGAATATTGATAAAATTGTACATATTTTTCTTCAGAGATTTCAGTTGTTTTTTTTTTATTTATTTTTATTTTTTTATTTATTTAATAATAATAATAATAATAATAATAATAATAATAATAATGGATTGGATTTATATAGCGCTTTTCTAGACACCCAAAACACTTTACATTATTGACCCATTATTCATTCGCTCTCACATTCTCCCTCTGATGGTCGTAAACTACATCTCTAGCCACAGCTGCCCTGGGGCAGACAGATTTGTTTATTTATATATATATATATATATATATATATATATATATATATATATATTATTTATTTATTTTTTATTTTTTATTTTTTTCAATTAAAAAAAAAAAAAGAAAGAAAGAAAAAAAAAAGAAATTTCAGTTTTTCCCAGTTATTCACATCTTTTTTGTTTTGGATAGAAATAGTTTCATCATTTAATGTTATTTTTTGCACTACAAAATTTAGAGTTGTCATTATTTATAGGCTATTATGTTATTATTTTACTGGTCTGGCCCGCTGGAGATCAAATTGGGCTGAATGTGGCCCCTGAAAGAAAATGAGTATGAGACCCCTGATGTAGAGCATTAACCAATCACAGCAGAGAAAGAAGATCTCAAGTCCAGTCCCTCTCACCACTCTTCTACCCAGTAGTACCATTACAAACCACACAAGTGTCCTTGTTTTACTTCTCTGTCTTGCTGCGACAGCTAAAACTGGCTCCGTCAAGAGTCTGACTGAAGTATGAGATTCCGACATCAACCCTGACCCTAATATGGAATCTTTATTAATGTTTAATATTCATGGGTCAGTTTGCAGGCGCTTTGAGGTTAAGGCTCTCTCTCTCTCTCTCTCTCTCTCTCTCTCTCTCTCTCTCTCTCTCTCTCTCTCTCTCTCTCTCTCTCTCTCTCTCTCTCTCTCTCTCTCTCTCTCTCTCTCTCTCTCTCTCTCTCTCTCTCTCTCTCTCTCTCTCTCTCTCTCTCTCTCTCTCTCTCTCTCTCTCTCTCTCTCTCTCTCTCTCTCTCTCTCTCTCTCTCTCTCTCTCTCTCTCTCTCTCTCTCTCTCTCTCTCTCTCTCTCTCTCTCTCTCTCTCTCTCTCTCTCTCTCTCACACACACACACACACACACACACACACACACACACACACAGACTCCGGAGAACAGCAAACACTCACCCACACAGATAATCACCTACTGGATTGTAAATAAATGTGTTGAAAGCTCACTAAGAACGGGGCAGTCAGACAGTTGGGTCCAATTAAACAGACTGAATACGTATGCACTGTGACAGCCTTGTAACTGCTGCTGCCAGTGCATCAAATGGCAGCAGACCTCCCTCTATGTGTGTTTGCATTAAAGAACCATTACATACAGTAAGCACCGGGGGAACACTGGGCACAGCTTAATTATTCAGCGCTCTCGGTAAAGCGTAGAATACTATCAAATGGCCTATTTTAACCAGTAAACAGTCATCAATGTGAAGCTCCTGATATTTTGCATAAATACTGAAGGTGTTATTATTGCGCTAAATTTAAAACAGCAAAGAAAGGATGTGAATCTACGTTTAAAAAAAAAAACAAAAGTCTGAACCTATTTGGGGAAATGATTAAACATTTCTCTGTTGGATGCAATTTATTCCTAGTGGGTAGATGAGTAGTGCTTCGGCAGAGATTTGCTGTGATTTTCTCAGATTTCGCTGTTGCTTTGGCAGAACAGAAGGGAGTACAAATGTGAGTCACTTATGAGACACCTCTATTTCAGCCTACACCCAAAATTAAAAGTGTCACAGCAAACAAAGTGAAGCAATTTTACCACGGATGAAATCTTTAAGAAATCCTTTCTTTCTGTATCAACAGCTCAGCAACCATGTCCTATTTTGGAAACGCTGTTTTCATCGGTATGAGACATTTGTATTTGGGAAAAAAGGTCAGGGAGAGTTTGAGGAAAGTTTTAAGACATGCACTTGATATGAACCGTTTGTTCTTATACTATTCTTTAACCCATAAAAACCCAGTGCTTATTTTAAAGAATAGAATCTGTATTTTGTCAGTAGTAGTTTGTTACAGATGTAAACATGCACCACACACTGAAATTTGTCTTCTGCCTTTAACCCAGTGGTTTTTCAACCTTGGGGTCGGGACCCCACATGGGGTCGCCTGGAATTCAAATGGGGTCGCCTGAAATTTCTAGCAATTAATAATAATTCAACCCTTTCATGCATTAATTGTGAGAACCTTAGTCAAGATTTTTTTCTTCAGTGTTTCTATTCCTCCTTAGGCATGAAAAAAACAATGCGATCGAGTTTTTTTTTTTCTGTGGAGTTACAAAAATATCCATGCATTTAATTTTTGAAGTAAAGAAACGTGTTTAAAACCCAATATCAGAGAGGGATAGGAAAACAATTAAATAAAAACATTTTTAATGCTGCTAATCTGATGTCGTCTCACATTTTAACATATTCTAATGCTATTAATTCCTCACTTCATCAAGATAATGTGCAAAAAAAACCTTCTTGTCTAACAAATAATTGATTTACACTCAAACATGTTAGTGCAGATCAGGTTCATCAAGAACAGCAAAGTTATAGTAATGGTATGAATGTCAGGATATGAGATGATGCGGAAGTGTCCACTGTGTTGGCTGATATGGAACTAAAACAACTAAACCCATGAACATACAAGAGAACAGCTGGAGAATAACTGTCCACTGGAGTGACTTATGCATGAAAGGGTTAAAAAAAACAACAACTTACTAATAAAGAAATATATGGTGAGTTGAGAGAGACAATCACAATCCATAAAAGCCATGACAAACTGAAGTCGAAACTGAAGCCCTGTGGTTCTGTTTATCTTTCAAATGTTCATTGTGGTCGGTTTCAGATGCTGCAGCTCTTTCATAATTCATAGTTTGACTTCTTGTTTGTTCAGTATTAATTGTCAGCCTTGGAAATCAAAGCTGAACTGACTGTACATATCCTGACCAAGGAAAATAAAATTCTCACTTTGTGCATTAATCTACACCTGGCTTTTCTGCCTCAGTCCATGATAATACATATTATATAGACTAAACGTCCTCTAAAATGAACGTTTATTTGCAACATAGTACAGCAAACTATTACATGATCATAAACAAATTAAGTTTAGCCAAAAAAAAAAAAAAGTCTGTTTTGAATGTCTGGGTTTGCCAGAAATTTGTGATGTTAAAACGGGGTCACGAGTCAAAAAAGGTTGGGAACCACTGCTTTAACCCAACACTAGATCATACATGGCACACACTGCATGCTAGGAGCACTGGGCTCATGTTAAATGCCTTGCTCAAGGGAACATCAGCCAACAACTCTCCACCAATCCAGGGAATCGAACATGCGACCCTTTTTTTTGGACACTTAGTTTTTATTAGTCATTTATCATTTTGTTATATAAAACATAAACAATCAGCAATAGACAATAGTTATAATCCAAAAGCAAAGATAATAATGGCTACAGTTATGAAACGAGGTTATTATCGTTAACGAAAACTAACAAAATGACAAAAACGAGAATTGAAAAAAACACTTTCGTTAACTTGAAATAAATAAAAACTATAATTAAAAGAAAAAAACGATAAACTGTATTGTGTGCTTACAAAACTAACTAAAACGTATAAAAATTATGGATAAAATTCCCTTCGTTTTCATCTTTGTCATCGTCTGAATAATACGAAAGCAACTTATTTCGCTCTAGCAATTTTAGCTAGCAGTACCATATGACACCTCACGGTCTGTCACTTCTCGTCACTTTTTGTTTAGAGTCGTCTTCTCGTCCCCACTCTACCTGGCAAAACGGAGACTAAAATTGGGAGAAACCAGCACAGTCCTGAATGGGATTTATTTGAATATGACGGCGAAGAAGATACAAGATATGAAAAAACTAAAATTAATGCTAAAACTACGCATTTAGAAAAAAAATGAAAACTAATAAAAACTAGCCAACCTGCTCTAAAAACTAATTAAAACTAACTGAATTACAGAAAAAAAAGGTCAAAACTAAATAAAACTAAACTAACATAACAACACAACGACATAACCTTGTTATGAAACAGCAATCAAGTTACACAATCAGATTTTTAGAGCAGCAGTTCACACAACACTCCCAGGACTATGAGACAAACCACACATTAATTATCTTTAAAGAAACTAATCCATTTGCTCCACCTTCTCATGCAGAGTTCATCTTCCAGCCTTAGCATAAATCTTAATTTCTCCATTTTGTGCATTTCATTTACAATTTTCAACCAGTCCTCCGGCACCGGTGGATCAAGTTGAAGCCATTTTCGAGTAATTGTTTTGTTTTGTTTTTTGCTGCAGCACCAAAGATTTTTACAAGGTATTTGTCATTTATTGTCAAATCATCAGGAAGATCTCCTAATTTCTCTCCATTTTAGCCTTTTTTTCAATGACTTATCACCATTTATTATTATATTATACTCTGTATTTTGCAATTTTCACTGTAAATCATGTATTTTCCTATATACTCAATTTAGATGCTCATGAAAACTCAGAGTAAATACAAAGGTTATTGCGTGAAAACCAAGAAAACTGAGGAAAAAAAGACACTTTTTAAGCAAATATATCAATAACTGAATCTAAATATAACCATCTCCATCCACTGTCATTGATCCAATTCCATGGGTTTTACCGGTGAATCGATGCTGTAGAAGATGACTGTTTCCATGGTAACTACGGAGCCTCCGAACGTCCAAATGGGTCATATCTGATGACCACGAAAAGATGACAAACTGTATTTTACACCAATTATTTACATGTATTGATAGGATTAATGGATCAGTAGATGCTTTTGGTCGACGGTGGATGTTTGGGTCTGTAAATTGTATTGAAAATTGCACATTTTTATCTTAGCTGGGTAGGTTATGATGTTTATTATGATTGAATTAACCAAAAAAATCTTGAATTAAGCGCAAAAAAAAAAAAAATAAATCTGCCAATGGAACAAGTGAAAATTATCTTGGTAAGATTGCTTGAAATAAGATTTTTAAGAAAGTAAGTAATTTATTAGTCCATTTAACAAAATATGATATATCCATATGTAGTTTGGATTGGATAGAAGATGACCGTTTCCATGGTAACTACAGAGCCTCTGAATGCCCAAATGGGTCATATCTGATGACCATGAAAAGATGACAAACTGTATTTTACACCAATTATTTACATGTATTGATAGGATTAGTGGACCAGTAGATGCTTTTGGTCGACGGTGGATGTTTGGGTCTTTATGGGTTAAGTTAGACTGCAATAGTGTAAATTGTATTGAAAATTGCACATTTTTATCTTAGCTGGGTAGGTTATGACATTTATCATGATTGAATTAACCAAAAAAATCTTGAATTAAGCACAAAAAAAAAAATCTGCCAATGGAACAAGTGAAAATTATCTTGTAAGATTGCTTGAAATAAGATTTTTAAGAAAGTAAGTAATTTATTCGTCCATTTAACAAAACATGATTTATACATACATACAGTTTGAATTGAATAGAAGATGACTGTTTCCATGGTTACTACGGAGCCTCTGAACGTCCAAATGGGTCATATCTGATGACCATGAAGAGATGACAAACTGTACTTTACACCCATTGTTTACATGTATTGAAAGGATTAGTGGATCAACAGGTATTAAACATTTTACATTAGTATATGATTTTGGCCGATGGTGGATGTTTGGGTCTTTATGGGTTAAATAAAACAAAGATCAACTCGATCCCCAAGGATGGAGATCAATGTAAATTATCTGTATTGTAAATTAGATAATTGTAAATTACACTGGTCTACAATTTTTTAGAAATGATTTGCTTCAGACATTAAATATGCTAAATGTTACATATTTTAATAAGATCAATTGGAAAATAAATGACAAAAGTGCCGGTTTGCTGATGTTTTCAAGGCATATGATTAAGTGTTACTACACATATATATTGGTTTGTGTACATTTATATAATAGTTTTATAAATCTTCCACTAACTAGAACCTGTAAAGTGAATGTATTCTAATGTGCAGACTGTTTTGAAGTAGATCTTGTAGCTCTGAGACAAATATTCCTTTTGAGTCAAACCCATTCTCTCGTTAATTCTTGAATTTCACATTTTGACCCAAGGCTGTATCTTGGAAAGTTCAGCCAACCAGCATTTTTGACTTGATTTTTCTTTATCAGTGACTCTCATGTGGTAAAATTTCATTACTTTTATTCTGGAAGCATTTTCCTTGTAGACCAGTGTTATCTGTACTGTAAATTCTTTAAATGCTGTATGTCACAGGTGTCAAACGTGGCCCGGGGGCCAAATTTGGCCCGCAGGATGAATTTATAAAATGCAAAAATTACACTGAAGATATTAACAATAAATGGTGTCAAAATCATTTTAATTCAGGTTCCACGTACAGTCCAATTAGATTTCAAGTGGGTCACATCAGTAAAATATTATCATAATAACCTATAAATAATGACAACCCAAAATTTTCTTTGTTTTTTTGGTGTTGAAAAAGTAAAATTACATGAAAATATTTACATTACCAAAGTCTACTTTTACAAAAAATGTGAATAACCTGAACAAATATGAACAAACGGAAATGTCTAAAGTAAATGCAATTTTACCAATATTTTGCTTGTTACTAAATGTTTTGTGTGATTGTAATGTACATGTGTAAATGATAAACTGATCAATCGAGGCATATTGTTAAAATTGCACTTGTTTTTCTAAAGACAATTCAAGTTGCTCATATTTTTCAGATTTTTAAGGAAACTTTGTAGATGTAAACCTGATCATAATTTAATTTTTCTTTTTTTCACTGTTATTTTACTGGTCCGGCCCACTGGAGATCAAATTGGGCTGAATGTGGCCCCTGAACTAAAATGAGTTTGACACCCCTGCTGTACGTGCTTTTTTTTTTATATTGCAGCAGATAGAAATGAACCAGAAGAGACATCTGTCTGCTCTTCTCCAAACTTGGTCAGTAAATCAGTTACACCCATGGTTCTCACGTGTTTTGCCTCCACTGTGACCCAGCAACGGTCGCCTGTAAAATAACAATGCAACCATTCATATTTCTCTACTACGCTTTGATCCGTTTAAGGATTCACTTTATGTCCTCTGTCGAGTAAACAGATGAAAAACAGCTCTGCCTCTGTGTGATAAAGAAAAATCTGTGAAATGTACTGTACAAACAAATTGCATTGGGTTCAACAGGAGCGCTCTTAGACTTAAATCTATAGACTGGTTATGAAAAAGACTGAATGCATTTTAACCCTTTATAGTTCACTCATAGAAATACACTGAAATTCAGCATTTCAACCTTAGTGTGGTATTGGAAGACCTAACAAGATTTTATTACTTTTATGAAATTTTTCAGAATACTTTAATGTCATGTAGAAAATCAATGTCAGTGAAGTTACCATATATGGTTCCTTGCACATAAGTTGCAAAAAAATAAAATTAAAATTAAAAAAATACAAGAAAAACTATGTATGTAGAAAAACTATGTAACTATGAAAATGTAATCTGAAAGGAACACGTTCAATTTCCATTAGTTTAGCTCATTTGATTAATTAGTGATTCAAAAATACATGTTTTTTGAAAAAACTGAAATTCCCTACGTAACATACGTAATACCAGAATGCACTTTAAAAGATTTCAGATTTCAGATTGCACTTTAGAAATAAAACATTTTAGTTATTTATAGGTAATTTTTAGGGGGGGTATTTTATTTCTATTTTATATCAGTATTTATCATTTTATTATTTTATCAGTAATTTATACTATTTACTAAATGCTGCTGACAGTCAGAGACCTGAGTACAATGTTTCATTTCTGTGTATATGTTATGTGCTGAAATGACAAATAAACTTGAATCTGAATCTTGAATCTGAACCAGCACCATCTGATATTAAAATGCTTAAAAAAGCTATGATTTTTATAATGATAAAAGGATGTATAAAAGGTAATAAAACTAAATTGAAAATAGAAATACATATATGATTGAGATATCAAATTACAGCAATGATACGTTATGTTATTATTCCTTCTTAGAGAATTTTCCGAGGGACTGAATTTAGTTCATATAAAAAGTTCCGTAATTTTCTTGAAAATCCTTTTTTGACAAAAAATTTTAATGGATTTAGAAACTTAAGATGTTATACTACTGAACTACAAAAAGTTTGAAATCATTATCTCAATTCTAATTTTTTGATTCAAAGTCAATAGGCTCGTGACTTGATCCATGTATTTTAGAACATTAGAAAGTCACTTTTAGAACATTACAAAAACATCAGTGCTGATCCAGACCCCCGTCCACATCCACATTATCCCTTTGAACATCAGTCCTTACATTAGTACCGTTACTTCATGGTACCGAACAAAGCAGGTCCACTCACTGTTTATGCAGAGGTGGTCCTTACAGACCCTGTAGACCACATTGGACCTGAAACTGTTGCCTCACAGTCCTCACTCCAACTATTGCTGTCACTAGTTGCTGTAGCATTGGACATTTACACAAAACTTTACCAATATTTACTAAATGTTGAAAAAAAAAAAAGCAAAATGTCAGTTTTTCCATTAAATCACAAATGTGATGATTTGTTTATTTATTATCGCAAGATGATACGAGAAGTCATTCCATAAACATGGTGACGAACATAAATATTGTGTTGATTTACAGATATATTCATTATTATTATACATTACCTCCTCTAGCCCATACCTCAATTTCCTGGTTTGTCCAAACATACCGTACCATGTTTCTCTTAAAACTCTTCTTTGCTTGTTCAAACATCTGTCAACATTCCTATATTTATTCACGTGACTATAGTTGCAGAAAAAGGTTTTTCCATTGCAGAATTGGGGGATATACCAATTGTGCTACGCCCAAAAACACCACCTCTTGCTAGTACAAAAAAAGTTTAATCAAAAAATGAGACTTTTGGCGAAATTGTCATTTTTCCATTAGGTACATTTTTATGTTCCAAGTATATTTGCGCAGTTTGAGGGTAAATGGAAAAGCAACAACTGTCTTGTAATGTATGTATAATTAGTTTCAGGTTAATTTGTCGTGTGTTCAGGGTACAAGTACCATGGCAATGAAACACAGTGTACCCTGGCTCTCTCTCTGACCAGTATTGAAAAATAAATAAACAAATAATCTGTGCGTTTGATTGACAACTTTTATTCCTGGTTTAATCTGATTAAAGGTTAGATCCTATTTAAGATGCCCATGTAAACACCTTATTCCAGTTGAAAAAGAATAGTTCGGATTAAATTTAAACCCGAATAAAGTCACTGGTTTAATCCCCTTTTAATTCTGAACTAAATTATTCCTCGGACATGTAAACCCTTTATTCTGTTTGGATTTTATTCCTTCCATTCTGCACATGCTTGTTGTCTTGTCCCGTCGCGATGACGCACACATTCTGCGCTGGCGGAAGGATATTCACTGCAGTCTAGTCAACCCAAACCGTTCCAGTGGGCTATTCTGATGGGATCTACCAGCCTGGAAAACCATGAAGGAAGAGTTCACCACCTGTTTTTTTATTAATTCATTTGTCATGCACTAATGAGTTTGATAAGTGGGCAAATCAGTTTGTACTGCAATGCACCAATTGCCTTGTTCTCGCAGCTCTTCCGTTAGTTTAGCTTAGCATAATTGCTTCATTCCTATGGTCAGACGTAGCCAGGCTTTTATGGTGATTTGTAGTATTTTGAGTGATTTTGTGAAATTCAATTTTCCCTAATCATTACTTTAGTCTGGTGGGGTCAATATGATCACAAATTGAGGCTCAAATCATGGCAATGTGACTTACTGCAGTAATAAAATCTTGGGAAATAAAAACTAATGCAAAGCTAAACCGGTAAAACAAAGCTAATTTAGCGCATGCATCCTTTCCAACAAAAAGATTTTCTAACTTCCGTCAACACAACAGTCCCAAGATTGTATGAGTGCAGTAAGTCACAGATCTAAAGAAATAATTAGGGAGAATTGGATTTCACAAAATCACTTACAAAAGACAACAAATCACCTTTAAAAAACTGGCTACGTGTGACCATGGAAATGCAGTGACTATGCTACGCTAAGCTAACAGAAGGGCTGCGAGAACAAGGCAACGTGAGCACTGCAGCGCAAACCCTTTTGCTCACTTATCTACCTCATTAATACCTCATGTAAACCTTCATTCGGGTTTACCATTTCCATGTAAACAGAAGAGAAAATATTTTATTTCTGAATTAATTTCTTCTGGAAAAATAAATCTGATTTAAAAAACATCATGTAACCGTACCCAGTAACAATCACAGCAACAATAAAAAAATACTTAACAATAAATCGCACTAGCCCTCCTTTTGTAATGTAAAAACACTAAAAAAAATAAATACAATTATAAAAAACAAAGTCAGGCTGCAGATTACCAAAAATAGTCACTTGTCCGATAAAGGGTTAAAGGTTGTTTATAACACAGTAATAGATGCCTGCATAGTTCAACAATCAATACATGTGATCAATGGAAAAGAAACTGGTCTATAATTTTACTATAAGAGGACAGACACCAATCATTTCACATTTATTTCAGATTTCCAATAATCAGATGTCTTAATTAAGAACCTATGTTATTCACAATGACATGGTGGCAGATGATTATTGGCAAAGTGTCATACTGACATGTATTTGAAATTCTGGATTGAGTAGTCTCCTGTTTTAATCAAGTATTATTGACCTCAACGGGTCAATAATACAGATGGTTCCTCATCACATCTGCTGTCCATGCTAATAACCTCTGACCTACAGGCATAACCTCAGGTGCAGTTTACTTTATGGTCATGGGACTTTTAGTTGTTTTCAGTGTTGTGCAAGTTACTTCCAAAATGGATAGTCTGTCCTTGATATGTTTAGCAATTTTGTGTTTTGTGCATAGTCAGAATTTAGTCTGATATGTGTAGGATTTTTGAGTTACTTATAGGATCTGACATAGGAATTTACAGTAGGTTGAAAGATGGGTTAAGGGGGTGGGAGATTAGAAATTAAACTTCATCCCGCTCCTGACTTCCGAGCATGGCGGAACCCATATGGACGCATTGCAAAGAGCTCTGTAAAGTCGGTAATCAAAAATATCTCCTGGAGATATCTCAAGCGTTCAAATAAGTTATAAATTATGACACAAAAGGAAAAAAATGCCTAAAAGCCATAAGACCAGCAAGAAAATACCCCAGGTGAGTAAAAATGTCGAAGAATTTGATGATGCTAGCAACAACGATGCTACAACTGAAGACGCTAATGCTAGCTTAGCCGTCCAGCAGGGTAAATTGCTAGAAGGCGTTACATTGCTAACCCAAGAGATACGGGATTTCAAATGAGACAAAGCACGAACTGGATTAATTTAAATAAGAAGTAAAGAAAACTATGAAAGATGACTTCAAAGAGTTAAAAGAGGAGATGCTACAGAAACTTGAGAACCAGAATTTTAGCATTACCGAGGCTCAGACACGCATAACAGACCTCGAAGCAGTATGTTTCGAAATGAAAGAGACGCTGCTTTCTACAATTAAACAAAACAACGAAATGCATGACAAGATTGTGAATTTGGAAAGTCGTGGGTGGTGAAACAATCTCCGAATATATGGCTTCATCCCACTCTTTTTCCAATGTTGGACTTTCTTTTATATAATCCTTTTGTTGTTTGGTTTTAATGCTAATTCGAAATAAATAAAAAAACAAACTAATATATTACTAATCACTTGTTACCATTATTTAAAAGTATTTCCTTACTTTACAATATTTCCATCTCGGAATTGTAATGTGTTACATGCAGGGGCGCCGCTACCAATTGTAGGCCCCATGAAAGGTAAATGTTGTGGACCCTTCATGGGGGGAGGAGGGGTTCCATACATATCATCACTTAACCTAGCGTGAAAACAAAACTGAACATTGTTTCAATGTCTGACTCCCGGCTTCTGTGCATCTGTTATACAGCGGACTTTACACCACATTTTCACTACTTCTACCCTGTATCCACTGGACCCCCTCCACTGCTCTATGGGCCCCCCACAAACGCTAGGCCCCATGAATTTGTCATGTTTACCCCCCTTATCAGTGTCCCAGATTACATGACTCCTGTATTACTTTTGAGTCATACAGTTTCACGTCATAAATGGCACATGCCCAAACACCCTCCCAATACAAGAGATAGAGCCTTGGACGCATAAATTTACGCCCTGAAGTACATGTGGATGGATAGCTCAGTAAGTAATTCTACGGTCTACGGTGTTTGAATCCCAGCAGGAACGCTTACATTTTTTTCAACATTTTACATTTTCAAACAGGGGGTGTGGCACCGAGGATGTCAGCAGATAAATCCGCAATCGATAAAGCATTCTAACTAGTCATAGAAACGTTAGCTTACCTTGTCATTGCTGATCACAGGGCTCATGCTAACTAGCTTCTGTAAAGCAGGGTTAGGGTTAGTAATGAGCATACGTCCATGTGGACAATGGACTGTCTTCTGCTGTCTTCACCCATTGGCTGAACACCAACAGGAAATAGAACTTTATAGACACATTTCTGATTACTTAAGGCAGTGGTTCCCAACCTTTTTTGCCTCATGACCTCATTTTATCATCACAAATTTCTGGTGACCCCCCACACATTCAAAACGGATACTTTTTTTGCTAAAATTAATTCATTTTTGATCATGTAATAGTTTGCTATACTATATGTTGCAAATAAACGTTAATTTTAGATGACATTTAGTCTATATAATGTATATTATTATGGATGGAGGCAGAAAAGCCAGGTGTAGATTACTGCACAAAGTGAGAATTTTATTTTTCTTCGGTCAGGATATGTACAGTCAGTGCAGCTTGGATTTGCAAGGCTGAATATTAATATTGAAAAAAACAATAACTCAAACTAAGAATTATGAAAGAGCTGCCGCATCTGAAACCAACCACAATGAACATTTGACAGATAAACAGAACCACAGTGCTTTAGTTTCAGCTTCACAGTGAGTCATATCTTTTATGTATTGTGATTGTTTCTCTCAACTCACCATGTTTTACCAATAAATTGGATTTTTTAGTTTTTTTAATCAATAACTAGAAATTTCAGTCGACCCTATTTGAATTCCAGGTGACCCCACGTGGGGTCCTGAGGTTTAAGAACACTGCTTTAAGGTCTCGGGAGCTTGCTGTTTTTTGTTTTGTTTTTGTTTTTTGTCGAGTAAAATATTACTGGAAATTGATTAGTAATGACTTACATTACTGCATTAAGCAAAACGTAATCAGTTACTGTAATGCATTACTTTTGTAACGTGCTACTCCCAATACTGGTTGTTTATTTTTAGCTTTTTTTTCCCACCAAGTCTTGGCTCTAAAGGTCTGGACTTGAATTTGTCATAGATTCGAATGCACAACCAGTCAGAGTATGTGTCCTTCAACGATCTGCCACGCCCTCATCAATCACCTCCCAGGGTGACATGTTCATGAGGGAGACTGAATAAACGTCACCTCCTCAGAGGGAACAACAAGAGTAGCAAAACTTTCTAAAGGACGCCTCCTCACACTTCTGACATCGACTTTCAGAATGAGCAATTGCAGGTGCCACTATGAATTCTGATACTGTCTGTGCCCCAAGCCCAGGTCTGCTCAGTCTATTCAGCTTGCCTCTAAATTCTTCAGCCTAGACAAATAATGTTTGGTCAAATAGACAAAAAATTGACCAGCTGCTCTCAGTGAAAAACATTTAGGGAGTCTGCTCTGAAAAAACAAAAAATATATATCCACTGCCACATCTTTCAGCACAGTAATACTGTGAAGGTATTTTGTCTCTGGAGCAAATAACACATATTTCCAGCCTGCAGGAGTTTGCTAAAAACAACAACAATCAGAAAAGACTTGCCTTTCTGTTGTATAACTACATAACAAAGGGACTGAGGTGCCAATACTGCCACGGATTATTGCTAATCAATGAGACGGAAACCCAAATATATTGACATGGAACTGACACTTTTGCAATAAAAATGAACGATCTTGGTGTCAAATTGTAGAGCAACTCCGATACAAAATATTGTTGCAATGGCTTTTGTCTATTAAATTAAAGAATGTAATATTCATTAATATTTTAACTAGTGACATCCCGATCTGGATTTTTTTGGCTTCCGATTCGATTTTTTTTTAGGATTAGTTTTGCCGAGACAGACTTTTTACAATGAAATTTTGATTTGAATTTGGAGTCATTATTTATCAGTTATTATGCTATTATTTTACTTGAGATCACAATTGGGCTGAATGTAGAACCTGAATTAAAACAAGTATGAGACCTTTGACTATTAACAAGTTTGGTATAATTTTTGCACTTTCCAAATTCCTACTGTGGAACAATTTACAACCTTTGGCAGGCCAGTTTTGTTTGCCACTGCTGTAGTGCATCTATGGACAGGTCCGTCCAGGTATTTTATGGGGGTGAGTTCCGTGCCGTGGTGCAGATTAGTGGATTTCTCGCGGGTCAGGTTGGGGTGGGTCAAAAGAATGTCAGTTTATTTGTGAGGTGGGTTGGGTCAAATAATTCCACAAAAGCCCTGTGAGTTGAAAAAGAACCCGACTCACGCATCACTACCGTACCATAAAGTGGAACTTATAGATGTTTTACTAATTCCCCTAAGTCTCCCGCTGTTGTGCAGCTAATTTTCCTATTCCAACCTTCGAAAACTTTAATTTGAGGGGGCAGGACATTTGTTTACCCCCCCCAGCCCGGATTGGCCCGATCTCATGACCAAATCCAATCTTCGAAAAAATGCCAGATATCTATCTTTAGATTGGTTCGGGACATCCCTAACTTTAACTATATTTATTGTAAATGTACGCGTGTGCCTGACCCACATTTGGAGAAAGGACACAAAGGTTCAGGTGCGACTTATTGATATTGGGGTGTAGACAAATGCCACATTTCCACTACGTGGTATCGGCTCGACTCGACTCGGCCTTTTTTGCGTTTCCATTACGAAAAAGGACCTGGAATCTGGTACCCGGAACTACTTTTTGGGTATCACCTCTACCGAGGCTCCAGGACTGGAGACCAGATACTAAAACATGACGTATAAACACTGCAGACCACTGACTGGAGTCGTCTCTGTGACCTGACGTTTTACAAAAAACAGATGCGGAAGTTGACAGTAAATATAGTGGTAGGTTAATCCACATGATGACAGCCGGCAAATCTACACCATGGTTTGTCGACGTGGTTCAGATGTAAAAATTCAGCATTAGCTTGACGAGAGAACACGAAATGAGCGAGTTTATCAGCAACTCCCTGAGCAGACAACACAGAAGTAACGCACCACATCGCCATGACATCCAGGTACTGTGAAGTCGGTAGTATTCAGTAATGGAAACGGTCTCCAGGAAAAGGACCTGGTACCCGAGCCTAGCTGAGCCATCCCAAATACCAAGTGACAGTGCATAATAAAAAAAAATTTCACCAAAACAATGACAATGTGACAGAAAGAATAATAACAGGACAATAAAAAATGAAAAATTGCTTCAGCTATGCCCAGTGGGTATTTAGGTTCTAGCAAACATGCATAAATGTAAAACCCTTACGCGGGCTCAACTCTACATATGATCCACAGGAGCTTCCAAACCAGTAACCCAACCCTTGGCTACACCACAACAATAAAACACTCCCACACATATAACTATTCTCACACCATGAGCTGTCTAGGTTGTATTTTCAAGGCTCAGTTTATTGTCATTCAATCCATGTAGCACACAAAAGAATGAAATGTGTACTCAGGTCCCAATGCAATCATCTCAGCAGTAAGGTAAACAGTAAAAGTATTTAAAAAGTATGAAAATAACAGATACATAACACCACACATGCAAGTAAAAACCTGCAAAAAATAAATAAATAAATCACATTTATTCTGCAGATACCTGTGCACATCTCAAAATATAGTAGGAGCTAGTATTGTGACAGTTTTCACATTGAACTAGAGGAACTACAAATGCTAAGTACTAGTAATTTCTTTTTTTTTTTTCCTAAATTTCCTAACGACATGAGCCAGACTTCTCCCATAATTAGCATCCATTCTTTTATTGGATATTACTAAAAAAACAAACTGCAAAACCACTAAATATTACATGCTGTTAAATCTTGGTTTTGTTGAATCTATATTTTAATTTCTTGTGTAGTTTATAATGATTGTTACATTATTAAACTTCACCTCAAATTCATTAAAAAAGTAGAGACCATAACAACATCCTAAAGACCAAACCTTATCATAAATGTTAAATAAATACTTTTCGGCTAAAATTGACTTAGGGGGTCAAATGAGTGGCCACTTTTGTCCAAAAAAAAAAAAAAAAAAAAAAAAAAAGTTGTAAGAAATGCATAGAACTGTGTTGAAATAATGCTAATACATTTGTGCACAGACTACTAATATTATTTGACAGTGGAAGCTATATTTTCAGAAATATTGGATTCTGAATGCACGTGTATGTGAAAACTTTTGCTGGTGGACGGACGTGACATTACCCATGATGATCTGGTCAGTACCAGTACTTTATCAGTAATAAACTTATATACTTACTATTGCTAATAATAATCTTCATAAATGTTAGCTGTTATTGTTTTAGATCCACAATACTGACACAAAAACACTAAATGTGGCAGTGGACGGATGTGACATGGTTGTTCTGGATCCCATCATACTGATGCTCGGCAGCCATGTCACTGTTTTCACAAATGATCCCTGTGCAAAAACTAGGATCATAATTATTTATTGTATAGTTTATCATCATACTAAAGAGTAAATAACAATATAGAATTGTTATTTCTTTATAAAAATGCTTATTATTAGAAAACTATTGATTTAAAAAGTGACGTGTGACATTCTTAATGTATGTATTGGTGGAACATAAGCAGGATGGATCAGCACCATACTCCATATTGAACCTGTAAAACTAAAACATGTGATATGTAGAATAGAATCTGGTAAGAAAAACTGGGGAATCTAAAAGAATAGAATATTTGTTTTTCAGGTAAATTCAGTTCAAATATAACTTGGCTATTTGTGACATGAAAATATAGCATTAATTGTGATGAAATTGGACATTTTTGATCTGAAAACATAGTTCATATGAGCATCAACATGTTGCAACAGAACTGAAATCCTGTCAATTTGCAGAACTTGCATTTACCAACACAAAGTTCCTTTAGGGTTGGGATTCACTTACATTCATTTCTTATGCACAAAGACATAAATAAGACCTCTAAGCAAATTTTAGCTGTTTTATACAAGTTGGAAAAAAAATGCATTTTTTTACTGAACAATATGTTTCCTCATCATATTGTCATGCTATACCGTCAGGCTTGAAATGGCGTAATCGGTATGAGGAGTGGAAAATATGCCAGCTTCATCCGTCACAGTCGCTCAAACACTGAGGGCTTCTGCGGTGGGAACTCATGATGAAGCGACAGAGCTAGACTCAGTGTTCTGACTAGAGAACAGTGATGGGCTTTGTTCGTGCTTCGCTCCCATGGGATCCAGTTTGTCTGATGGTAATGGGTATGTGTCCATATGGGGGGGATTCAGGCCATCATCCAACATACAGGGACCCTCCATTAAGAGGACACTATCTAGGCCGTAGAAGGAAATCCCATTTAAAGCATTTTCCTTGGGGGATTAATAAAGTTGCTGATGCGCTTTTTGAACTGGACTTCAATGCTACGATGATTAGGATATATTCTTGGATGGAGAACCTCTGATTAAAGGTTCAATTCATCCAAATAAGGAAAATAAAACATGTATATAGTCTAGGGATGTAACGATATGAAAATTTCATATCACGGTTATTGTGACGAAAATTATCACGGTTATTATTATCACGGTATTGTTGAAATTGTGCGCAAAATGTTCAAAAAGTACTTATACACATACTGAAATAATTTAACCAAGTTGTATTTAGAAAAAAAATAAATAAAATAATTGGCACGATGCACTTTCTGTGGCAGAAACATTCAAGTATTAACCCTTAGTGGTCTGAGTCTATTTTGCCCGTTTTTCAGTACTTTTGATTTTTCCTTTGTATACTATATAAACAAATGTTTCCTATTCCCATGTTTGGGATCTTCTTTTCAGCACAACTTCATTTATATCATTTGTCTATTATTTTTTCACTTTAATCTACTATATCAACACAAAGGGACAAAAAACACACAAAAAAGATGAAATCCAAATTGAAAAATGTATATAATTTATTGCATAAATAACAAAGATGCTTAACAAACCTTTTCAAAGACTTTAAAAGTGAATATTGGTTCCAAATATTAGGTATAGACAATTAAACTGTAATAAATTAAAACTATTCTCAAATATTTGACATAAAAACATATCTTTACATAGGCATTTTCTCCAGAAAAGTGCGGTAATCAAACACAGTAATCATGATAATTAGAATTTAAACGGTAATACTAGCCGTTGGCAATTTTACTACGGTTTATCATTATACCGGTAATCGTTGCATCCCTAATCTAGTCTGTTGGTTTTCCTCAAAAAAGCAATAGAGGTTAATGCAGTTTTGTCAACCAGAAGTCATAGCACCAAAAGAAGAAGATGACAAAATAATCAGTGCCCCTGAATTTCCAAATAGAAAAGTTAAGGGGTTTACCGATACTGATTAGCGCAATGGAATCGATTACAGTTGGTTTTGTGAAGATCTGGATGCAGTGCATGGTAAATCAGCAGGAATCAAAGTAAAAAGATAAGAGGTAGCGGAACCAAATGTCTACTCTGTTACAAAAGGACTGTTGAGGTTAGAACGTCATCCATTTTACCATCAAATCTAACTTGTAGTGCATTCCATTATTTTACTTAGAGCGAGAAACAGACTTTTGCAGAAATTATTTGTTTTAGTATCACAGGATGAAAAACATAGAAGGAAGTTTAATTTTAAACGGCAAAGGGTTCGGACGAATGTGAAGCAAATGTGTAGTTCTGCTGGTGTCAGAATGTGGAATTCTTTGGCAACGGAAGAGAAGAGCTGTACACATATTTTTCGGTTTAAGAGGTTGTATAAGGAAAGAATAGAGAAGCTTTATAAAAGCATGTAATTAAATAATTTTACTTATGGATTTTGGATTTGTTTTATTTTCATTGATTATCACGTAAACTGTTGACTGTAATAGCTGTAATGGCAACTTATCTGATGTAAGCAAGAAAGGGGCAGGTATTATATGTTTTCTTCATCCCACTCTTTTCCAATCATTTAGATTGGAAAGAATAAATAAAAGGAAAAAAAGGGGGAAAAAATGCATTTTGTCAAAAGGATGAAATTAAATTGTTATATGGCAAAATATCAAATCTGTTTTTGTAATTAATCGGCCAAATCTCAACGAACAAAGGATGGAGCAACAGTGGTTATGAGTGAACAATAAAGGATGAATGATTACAGGAAGTAATGATAGTGAGGAAAAAAGCTCTCAAACAGAAATGTTATATTTTCAAGTGCAAATATTTATATCCACACCTTTGCACAACTGTAAGGGAAGGTTCTGAGTGAATGTAATGAATGTGGCCCTTGTCGACAGGCTACAAGGCTAGCAAAAAAAACACTACTTCTTGTTCCTCCTTGCTCAAAAACAGCAAGAAAAAAAATCTTACTTCATTGCTTTAAGTCATGCAGTTGTATTAATATGGCCCAGTTCCACAAACATTGAACACATCCTGTCCTTCAATCCTTGTTTCCACTAAGGAAGTCACAAACACATCAGTGTACTCTGCTATTTATGTATGGAATTCCTAAAAAAAAAAAAAAAAAAAAAAAAAACAAAGGTGCTGCCATTGTATCCTCAAAACCACATTGATAACAAGTGATGCCAGGCACAACAAACCCCACCCCCTCTCCCGTATTGTAGTTTATTTCAGCATTGATCCAGCTGATGTCATCATGTCTGTATATGTGCTGATATCAGCATAGACAAATTTCACCCATTCCACTGGTCAACAACAAATTTATTTGTTTTAGTGTAAATACATGAAAATATTTACATTTACAAAGAGAAAAATTTGGAGTTGTCATTATTTCTATGTGATTATGATTTTACTGGTCTGACCCACTTTAGATCATATTGGTCTGAATGTGGAACCTGAACTAAAAGGATTCTTAATATTTTGGTGTAATTTTTGTATTTCACAAATTCATCCCCAGGGCCATACTAGACCCTTTGGCAGGCCGGATTTGGCCCCCGGGCTGCATGTTTGACATCCCTGTTCTACAACATTGATTCACCAGTAAAACCCATGAAGTTGGATCAATGACAGTGGGATTTTTTATTACACTGGTCAACAACAAATTTATTGTTTAAGTTTTTTGAGCTGATTTAGGATCATTTTGGTGTGCTGAATCCAAAAATCACATTCATTTTGCTCAATCAGGTCAACTTTCTGAACTATGCTACATATTGGCTTTTTAACATTTTTGCTTACATTTATGGGCATTTTCACATCATATGATACAAAATTCTTTCATATTTCTTGCAATAAACGACTTCTGAAGATTTTAATTTTGCCAATTTATGATTGTTTTTTTTAATATTACAGGTGAATGAAATGGCTTCGACTAGAAGATCTTGCAAAAATAAGCCTGACGTATTCTGCTACATCTGCGGTGAATACACCATTGTACCTAACAGGAATCAAGTCACAAGTTTGACGCATTTTGTAACAAACTACATCAACGCAATATATAGTAAATTTTTTCACATTATGTAGTAAGTTATTACAATTTGAGAAATTTATTACAAAATGCACTTGACACATTTTTATTAAAAAAAAATGAAATAACGTGGTTCATTATGTAATAACAATCCAAATTAATATAATTTCAGAACAGTTTAGAAGAAATTAGTCACAGGAGCTACAGGTAATGGAATCAGAACTTTAACCACACAGTTTAAAGATTAATTTAGCACATTATGTTTTCCTGAAAATAAAAATGCGTCAAGTGCATTTTGTAATAAATCTCTCAAATTGTAATAACATACTATATAATGCGAAAAAATTTACTACATAATGTATTGAGGTAGTTTATTACAAAATGCGTCAGTTTATTACATAATGCGGCTTTATTACAAGATGACGTGACATTCTCATTACATTTTGAACTTTTATTACATAATGGGAATTTATTACATAATGCGGCTCAACATACCTAAAGAGGAATAAAAACATTCAGGAAAAAAAAAATCTGGATTTAGGTTCTTATAATTCATGCATGAAAGGGTTAAAGGAGAAATTGTTTTTATCATGATAGGAAACTCCCGACAGCATGTGAAGGTCATTATTACTGTAAATAACGAAGTTATGCTTGGATCCCCTTTGCAGTGAAATCCATACTCTAAGGTAGCAGTTGTAGTATTATATTTTAGCATTAGAAGTAGATAAAGCTATCTTGGTGTTTATTTCTATCAGGCTCCAATGGTGTGAGTGACAGAAATACAATTTAACCTCCACTGTTTTGGGGACAAACTAAGAAGCCAATTACTCAAAATCTATAAGTAGGTAAAAAAAACCTTATGCCATCTACCTTGTTATCCCGGCCGTTTCACTGACTACACCCAGGATTCATTAATTTTATTTCCATTTCAGACATTGTCAGTTTTCCATAGCTGCCCTTTCAGGTTTGTTAATTGTCAAGTTCACAGGAAAGAAAAGTGGGTCCACATCTGCAGTGGGAGTTCTGCAAACATATACACATGAGCTATTAGGCTTGTCAATCAACGCGCAATTCACCGAACCCTTTGGATCCAGTCGGCCGAGACAGACGAGCGAACAGCTGGCCGCCACTTTCAACTCACTGCGGCTACCTGGCTTGGCATCAGCTGTTAGCGACCGAAGCCACTCTGCCAAATGCTGCATGTGGCAGGACGGCTGGGCAGTCTGTACCCGGGGAGCGAGGTGAAGGAAGGGGTAGGGGCAGGCAAAAGCGCCGTTCTGAGAGGTCAGCCATATAACAAACCTTTGGCTGAGCGTTGTTAAAAAGACTCGCAGTCGCCTCTCGTGGAGCTGGAGGGGTGGGGGGGGGGTTGAGGGGAGGGGAAAGAGAGGTTTAATGGCACTAATAAGGCCCGTGGAGACAGGTGACATCATCCTTTAGGTCAACCTGCGACACAGCCACCCCAAAAGGCAGCAGAAGAGGAGCGGAATTATTCCACTGACATTATTCCAGTATGAATTTAACTGTCAAGTAGTCAGGCAGTTGGGGGGCAAAGTGACTGTAATAATATTCAAAGCAGCAGCTGATGGAGTGTGTGCGAAAGAGAGCGACTTCTGCGCGAGAGCGAGAGTGCGCGCGGGTGATTGACTGAAAGCGAGAGTGTTATCCTCTGTCTGATTTCAGCCCCCTTCTCTGATTTCCTCATCATCAGCCAATGTCTGTGTCACCATCAGGTGGAGAGGCAGTCATCACTAGGCTGGACAGAGGTAAAAGCAATCAATATCTGACTTCGGGGGGGGAGGAGTCATCGTGCAGCTCATCACCAGGCTGCACACACACACACACACACACACACACACATCCCTGTGGGACGTTGCTTATGATGGGAGATTCATCGAGTCGTCTGTCACCCTGTCAAACCTCCTTGATCTAGCGCTGCATAATGCCCCTATATGACGCTATACATTACCCCTTTTAAGACATTTACCGTGGCAATTGAGGTTAAGATGAAAGGTGAAAACCGTTGGCGAGCCTCCTGCAGCGTAAACCCACCCAGACGAGAATCTCCCTAATTCACCACCAGTGCCCCCACCACCCCACCTCCCCACTCCCCCACCCCCACCCCCACCCCTTCTGCCTTTTCTGAGTAACATTGCAATACAGCTCCTGTGATGACAGCTATTAGGACTCCGGGGAGGACGAAACAGTAAAGACAGCTTGATTTAAGTACTCACAGTTTTTCCAGGGCAGCCAAGCCGTAGAAGGAGCCATTCCTCAACAGGGAGATCTTGTTGTTACTCAGGTTTCTGTTTTAGGGGCAAAAGATACGACAAGGGAGAGGAAGGACAAGATGAGCATACAGAGCGAGTAAAAAGGGAGGTACATTTGGTAAATATGACAAAAAACACAGAGCTGCAGGAAATGACTTATTCAAATGGCTGATAAATTGTTTATCCTCTAACTGTCAATATGTTGGCGAGAGATAAGGATTTACGTGTGATGAGATTGCGGCTGTAAATTTCCTCATCCCGGCCACGTTTCGGTCTTGTTTATGGCCGTTTGTGGTTAAGATGGGGTAATGATCCAACCCCCCCCTTCCTGCGCTCCCCCCATGTCAAAATATTGGTCTAATAGAAAAGCTAAAAGAAACGCCACTTCAGCACAATTCAATCACCCATTGCTCACATTACAACAGCAAACAAATCAATGAAATGCACCACAGGAATCTTCAAATGATAAATTAATATTCAGAGAGACGTCCTTTCGGTTATGTCAGCGTGTTCTTCGTTTGTTTGTGTT
Source organism: Sphaeramia orbicularis (assembly GCF_902148855.1). Taxonomy (NCBI): domain Eukaryota; kingdom Metazoa; phylum Chordata; class Actinopteri; order Kurtiformes; family Apogonidae; genus Sphaeramia; species Sphaeramia orbicularis. The sequence continues at coordinate 9,916,943 of NC_043971.1, forward strand.
CTTGGATGGAAGCGGAATGAAAAGTATATGTTCCGTAACACGTGTTTTCCGTTTGGTAAGAAAAGGAGAAATTCTTGGACAAGGGTTTCCCACAGAGTGTGTTACCAGAAGGCGCACTCACACATTTAACACACACACACCAAATCTTGTCACATTATTCAGTACGCTGGGCCTTGGGAGTTGAGCTTTTCAATCCGAAACACAGCAGAACTGAAATACAGACAAGGATGAACTACACAAATGCCACACTTGTACGGTCCTCTTTGCCTCTTCTGATATAACAGACACACTTTGATACGCGATGACAAGACAGAATAGTTTAAGATTTTAGTAAAGCTTTCATTTTTTAATACAATACATACAATACAAAATAGTGCAATATTGATTGACTAGGGCTATATTCAGTGTAATAATTTTTAACATCAGATTTTATCCCAGATTTCATTATGTGCATTATTTATTTATTGGTTTTTATACATTTTTATACTGACTGTTTTATTCTGTCTATAAGTGTTGTAACCATGTGTATTTTTTAAGAGACCAATGCATTGTCATTTCATTTTTACATGGCATCTATGATGGAAATGTTTAAATGACAAATAAAGAATTGGAATTTTTCATTTTATTTTAAATGACAAAGTTTGCATCCAGACCCTTAACATGGTCTCAACCCTTAAATACCCAAATATACACCAGTGTCCAAAAGCGTCGACCAATCTAAAATGTTTAATACGTTACAGCATTGAAAGAATTTACAATACAGATAATTTACAATGATCTCCATCCGTGGGGATCAAGTTGGTCGTTGTTTTATTTAACCCATAAAGACCCAAACATCCACCACTGGCCAAAATCATATACTGATGTAAAATGTTTAATACCTGTTGATCCACTAATCCTATCAATACATGTAAATAATTGGTGTAGAATACAGTTTGTCATCAGATATGACCCATTTGGACGTTCAGAGGCTCCATAGTTACCATGGAAACAGTCATCTTCTACAACAGGGGTGTCAAACTCATTTTGGTTCAGCTAAATTTGATCTGAAGAGGGCCAGACCAGTAAAATTTATATATTATGTTGTTATATGTCAACTCCAAACTTTTCTCTATGTTTTAGAGTGAAAAAAAGTAAATTTACATCATGAAAAGGTTTACATCTACAAACTATCCTTTCAAAAGATGTGAATTACATGAACAAACTGGAAAAATAAGTATAATTTTAACAATATTTTGCCTCAGTTTTTCATTTTAACATGTACATTATAACTTACAGATCACAGTGGATCTACAAATCCACAAAACATTTAGTAACAGGCAGAATATTGTTGAAATTGTACTTATTTCTTCTCAAACATTTCAGGTTGTTCATATTTTTTCAGGTTATTCACATTTTTGGCAAAATTAATCTTTGTTTTAGTGTAAATACATGAAAATATTTACATTTACAAAGAGAAAAATTTGGAGTTGTCATTATTTCTATGTGATTATGATTTTACTGGTCTGACCCACTTTAGATCATATTGGTCTGAATGTGGAACCTGAACTAAAAGGATTCTTAATATTTTGGTGTAATTTTTGTATTTCACAAATTCATCCCAAGGGCCATACTGGACCCTTTGGCGGGCCGGATTTGGCCCCCGGGCTGCATGTTTGATACCCCTGTTCTACAACATTGATTCACCAGTAAAACCCATGAAGTTGGATCAATGACAGTGGGGTTTTTTATTACACTGGTAAACAACAAATTTATTGTTTAAGTTTTTTGAGCTGATTTAGGATAAGTTTGGTGTGCTGAATCCAAAAATCACATTCATTTTGCTCAATCAGGTCAACTTTCTGAACTATGCTACATATTGGCTGTTTAACATTTTTGCTTACATTTATGGGCATTTTCACATCATATGATACACAATTCTTTCATATTTCTTGCAATAAATGAGTTCTGAAGATTTGACTTTTGCCAATTTATGATTAATGTTTTTTTTTAATATTACAGGTGAATGAAATGGCTTCGACTAGAAGATCTTGCAAAAATCAGCCTGACGTATTCTGCTACATCTGCGGTGAATACACCATTGTACCTAACAGGAATCAAGTCACAAGTTTCATAAAGTGTGCTTACCAATCTTATTTTGGTATTAATTATTATATTTTGTGAGAAGATCAAAATTTTCAAAATCAAATTAGCAAAAGAACCTGACCTGATTGAGAAAAACAGATGTCATTTTTGGATTTAGCGGTGCAAAATGGTCCTAATTCAGTTGAAAAAACCTAGAAAACTTGCAAAAAACATTTTTTTGTAACCCAGTGTTATCAATTACTAGAAATTTCAGGTGACCTCATTTGAATTCCAGGCGACCCCACATGTGGTCCCAACCCCAAGGTTGAAAAACACTGGGTTAACAACTTACATTTCCTTAAAACTTAATTTAAAAAAAAAAAAAAAGCATATTCCCCTGTCTCTCTTGCCAATTATCCTACAGGAAGTAGAAAAGACATTTTAGGAAAAATAATTACTGGCTCTTCAGTTTTCAGCTACTAAAACTCTTTGCAAGAAAATGGAATAAGCACATTTTCCCTCACGTTGAGTCATTTCCTTAGTAAAGGAACAGTACAGCACTAAAACAGTGCATGTACATGTGGTGAGTTATGCTTGGAAAACTCCCAGAGTGACTTGTTAGACCACATAAGGACTGTTTTACCTGCTGCTCAGTGTAAGAGACATTTCAGACTGCAGGGATTAAGTCTCCGCAACCACTCGGCTAATAAGTTCCACAGTGTTTGTCCAGTATAACCCAAACACATAAGCACCTTAGAGCCAGTTACTGCTGGAAACACAGTAATACAACAGGACAGTACACCACATGAGTAATGAGAAAGGCATTAGTGGGGCTGTAGGAAAGCAAAGCTAAACTAGGTTATTTTTTTTATTTTTTTTTTGTAGGTTCTTTCAAACAATCTACAAAAGTCATGTAAACAAATTAGCAATAAATAAAATGTGATAGCAATGAGGAACTTAATTATTTTACAAATGATTTCTGTCTGTGCTGTTTTGTTTGAGCCTTTATCTCTACTGGTTTGACTGTGGGACCTAGGTGGGAAGGGTGGGTGGGGGTGGAACAAGGCCAAGAGCGACTGATCCATTACTTCTTAACGTCCAAATAATTGGAGTTTTGGTTTTTTTTTTTCCCCCAAAATTAATATTATCTGGTTTCTTTCCTTTGACTGTAAAAGCATATTTTCCGTATGGCCCCAAAACATTCACTACAAAAACCATTAGAGGATTCCGAGCTGTGAGGAAACTTTCACCATGTTTAATACTTAGACCAACTAATTTATCAATTAACCCATAAAGACCCATTGTTACTTTTCCAGCAGTTCCCAAATTAATTTTTCTCCTCTATTTAACTTTTCTTAAGCATTTTACCACCATTTATTATATTATTATCCTCTGTATTTTGCGTTTCTTCAATAAAAATCTGGTATTTTCCCTAATTTAATTGACTGATCATGTAGATGTTCATAAAAGCTCACATTAAAGTTAATTGCCATAATATCAGAAACAGAAAAATGAAGAAAATGGGGCTTTTTCAGCAAAGATATCAATAAGTGAACATAAAAAACAAGCGTCTCCATCCACTGTCATTGATCCAACTCCATGGGTTTTACTGGTGAATCAGTGTTGTAGAAGATGACGGTGTTTCCATTGTAACTGCGGAGCCTCTGAACGTCCAAATGGGTCATATCTGATGACCATGAAAAGATGAATAACTGTATTTTACAACAATTATTGACATGGATTTGATAAGTTTAATGGATCAGAAGTTATTAAATATGTTATATTGGTAGATGTGGTTGTTTGGGTCTTTATGGGTTAATAAGGAATATAATAAAAAAAATAAATAATTGCTAGTTGCATTTAAAATAAGCAAAGGATTTAGCCACATTTGACTCTAAATCTATTGATAATTAGCATTTTGATGTACTCCAGAGTCCATTAAATACATCCAGGCCTGATAATAAAGAGCAGAGGTGGTGGATGAGGTTGATAAGTAAAGTACAATTCTTAAAGGAGTGATATTTTGCTTTCTTTTTTTTTTTTTCAAATTTTGTAATGGAATTATGCATTTTAAAACATTTCCTTGTGGTCTACATAAACTGTAAATGCTATGTTTGGGTCTGAGTTCTTCATTAATTCAACTCCACTGGTCCATCTTCAACCCTATTTCTGAGTAATGACACCAGAAAGGTTGTTTGGAGCGCTGACCCTTTAAATGCAAATGAGCTACTTCACACCCCACCCCCTCCAGGTTGCTGCTGCTCACAATTAAATTATGTCATACTTGGAGAAATGTTCGTTGGAAGTCTTGACCTTATATGTGCAAATGTCGGGACGTAACTAGTTATACACATAACAAATTAAGCAGGAAACATATTTTAAACATGATATTCACAATTTAGAATTTGTTGTAAATTTGTTCATCTTATTTGTAAAATTTCATATACATAAAAACAAATACACTAGAACACACTCAAATTTTAAAATCTTCCTATTGGAATTTGAAAATTACATTAAATCTTTAGAATTTATCCATAATAAAAAAAAAAGCTCTAACACTCTGGCTATTCATAAACAATTATTTAATGTTGACAGAACTCTCTGTTGCGTTTATTTATCTATATTCGTTTGATTTGTTATTTTTATTTATTTATTTATTTATTTTTTATATTATTTGTATATTATGCTCTGTATCTTTAACCCTGTCATGCATAGCCACTCCAGTGGACAGTTATTCTACAGCTGTTCTTTTGTATATTCATGGGCTTTGATGTTTTAGTTCCATATCAACCAACACAGTGAACACTTACGCACCATCCCATACAATGACATTCAGACCATTACTGTAACTTTGCTGTTCTTGATAAACCTGATCTGCACTAACCTGTTTAAGTGTAAATCAGTTGTTATTTGTAAGACAAGAAGGGTTTTTTTTGCATATTATCTCCATGAAGTGAGTAATTACTAGCATTAGAATATGTTAAAATGTGAGAAGACATCAGATTAGCAGCATTAAAAATGTTTTTATTTTATTGTTTTCATATCACTTTCTGATATTGGGTTTTAAACATTTTCTTTACTTTTCTTTACTTCAAAAATTAAATGCATGGATATTTTTGTAATTCCATAGGAAAAAAAAAAAACTTGATCGCATTGTTTTTTTCATGCCTAAGGAGGAATAAAAAAACTGAAGAAAATAATCTTGACTAAGGTTCTCACAATTCATGCATGAAAGGGCTAAATCTATGTGTTATTTTCTTAAACTTATACGTTCAAATTATTTTTCCCTTTTGACATCTTGTTTGTTCAAATTTTTGTACTGTATACTTATTTTTTTTCAATAAAGTTGAAAAAAAAATTAAGCAGGAATTAAAACAGTTGTAGAAATCCACTAGATTTTTGCCAAAATTAATATAATGATAGCTTTGCAGCACGTGGAGGGTTCAAATTCAAACTTTTTGAACTATTAAGGTCCAAATACACAAATAAATGAACCATAGACTAATAAAAGTGGGTTTAGCTGAATATGCCCCCTTTAAAAGACAGAGGAAAGCGCTAATGCTAGCACATTAGCTAACCGACATTAGCTCCCACTGCATTGGTCCAATCAGATCATAAAACAGTTTTCTGATGCAAAATAAGGCTTTTATAAGGAGTTCCACATTTTTACACTTTGTGTTTCATTTGTCAGCTCTTTATCTGTTGTTTCCAGCACAGAAGAAGAAAAATAAAGTGAAAAATCAACAGCAACTTAAACAACTTAGCACAAAATGATTAGCTTAAACAGTCAGTTACAAACCACAACCTGCTGGGAAAAACACTTCAATAAATGTAAGTTCAATAAAAACATTTTAATTCATTCTGGTCTCACTCACTAACATGCCTCATTAAAAATAGAATTTATCGCAAATGAACATACAAACACCACCATTCCATTGTAGACTGAAACAGGAAGTGAGTTTAGTGGAGGCCCCAACTACAGCCTTCAGCCAGTGTTAGCATTTTACATAAATATTCACATTACATTTCCGTCAATTGTATCACCATTTATTTGGATAGTTTCCTAAATGGAGTGTTTGCATTTTAGCTAACATTAATTTCCAATAAATACTCACTTTTTGCTGTGTTCTCTGAATTCTGGTAAAAGATCTGAAAATGTGGAGTCTGAGCATTTTAACACATCAAACAGGAAGTGGATCGGACCATGAGAGGAACGAGAGCGGGGGGAGGGAGGGGGAATTTCCAGCAATAATTTAGGAAATGTTTATTTTAGTTCAATTTTTATGTTAAAAAATGTTATTCTTTACTTGTAAATATTGTTTGCTACTTATTTGATTTGATGAATATTTGTAAATGTACAGGTAATAGGTTTATTGTTTTTATAAACTCCCCCCACCCCATTTGTCAGGTCAGATAAATGTTCAGTTATCCTAAAACCTCAGCTGCATTATTGTTTAGTTTGACTTAATTTATTTTGAGACTTCAGTTTATGGTGATGGATATATGAGCCTTTTTTTTTTTTTTTTTTTTAGCTCCAAAGGGTTTTTTTTATTGAATTTTTATACTGTAACAATCACAACTGTACAATTGAATGTATATTGGCTAAAATTTACTTAGAGGGTCAAATGAGTGGCCATTTTTTTCCCAAAAAAATAAGTTGTGAGAAATGCATAGAACTGTGTTGAAATAATGCTAATACATTTGTGCACAGACTACTGACATTATTTGACAGTGGAAGCTATATTTTCAGAAATATTGAATTTTGAATAGCACGTGAAAAAAAAAAAAAAAAAAAAACTCCAAAACTACTAAATATTATATGCTGTTAAATCTTGGTTTTGTTGAATCTATATTTTAATTTCTTGTGCAGTTTATAATGATTGTTACATTATTTAACTTCACCTCAAATTCATTAAAAAAGTAGAGACCACATCAACATCCTAAAGACCAAACCTAATCATAGATGTTGAATAAATGCTTTTCGGCTAAAATTTACTTAGGGGGTCAAACTTTTTAATATCGCTGTGCGATAAATTATTGTATGCTGTGCATACTTAGGTGTTTGGGTTATTGTATTATTTACATTACTTGTATTGTACATATTATATATATATATATATATATATATATATATATATATATATATATATATATATTTATATATATTATATATCTTTTATTCTGTTTACTTCTTCGTTCCATTGTTGGTTGTTTGTGGGATGTTCATGTGATGGGTCAGTGTGTTTTTCTTGTACTGCTGCTGTAGTAACGAAGCAATTTCCTGCAAAGGATCAATAAAGTATCTATCTATCTATCTATCTATCTATCTATCTATCTATCTATCTATCTATCTATCTATCTATCTATCTATCTATCTATCTATCTATCTAAATGAGTGGCCATTTTTGTCCAAAAAAAAGTTGTAAGAAATGCATAGAACTGTGTTGAAATAATGCTAATACATTTGTGCACAGACTACTGATATTATTTGACAGTGGAAGCTATATTTTTCGGAAATATTGGATTTGGAATAGCACGTGTATGTGAAAACTTTTGCTGGTGGACGGACGTGACATTACCCATGATGCTCTGGTCAGTACCAGTACTTTATTAGTAATAAATTTATATATTTACTATTGCTAATTCTAATCTTATTTATAAATGTTAGTATTGTGGATTTGAAACAATAACAGCTGACACAAAATGTGTCAGTGGACGGATGTGACATGGTTGTTCCAGATCCCATCATACTGATGCTCGGCAGCCATGTCACCATTTCCACAAATGATCCCTGTGCAAAAACTAGGATTAGAATTATTTATTGTATAGTTTATCATCATACTAAAGAGTAAATAACAATATAGAATTGTTATTTCTTTATAAAAATGCTTATTATTAGAAAACTGTTGATTTAAAAAGTGACGTGTGACATTCTTAATGTATGTATTGGCGTAACATAAGCAGGATGGATCAGCACCATACTCCATATTGAACCTGTAAAAATAAAAGGTGATATGCAGTATATAATCTTGTAAGAAAAATTGGGGAATCTAAAAGAATAGAATATTTGTTTTTCAGGTAAATTCAGTTCAAATATAACTTGGCCATTTGTGACATGAAAATATAGCATTAATTGTGATGAAATTGGACATTTTTGAGCTGAAAACATAGTTCATATGAGCATCAACATGTTGCAACAGAACTGAAATCCTGTAAATTTGCAGAACTTGCATTTACCAACACAAAGTTCATTTGGGGATTCACTTATATTGATTTCTTATGCGCAAAGACATAAATAAGACCTCTAAGCAAATTTTAGCCGATACAAAATATATTAACAGAGTTATGTACCCCCCACTATAACAGAGTCCCAACCCTGATGCACCTCATACTACAACAAAAATATACATGCACATATCCAAAATTAATATATAAAATAAAATTAATTAATTAGGATAAAATAAAATAAAATAAAATAAATACAATTATATGAGTCTTTTTGAACTATTGGTTCACTTTGGATGAGGCTCCATGTGCCACTACAGCACAAAGTATACAACACAAACTTTTTCACAAGCGCATTATTGATTTGACAAGTACATTTTTCCATTTCAGTAAACGTACTGAAGAAGAAATAACAATAGCTATAAAAGAAAATGTACATAAAACCGAGGTGAATATTGTGAATGCGTCTGTGCAACTTGGCAAAACAGTTTATATCCATTTTTATTTAAAAATAACTTTCCACCAGTCTGGCCCCATCACAAAATGAAGATTAGCTCCGACAAATCACAGTCACTATCAATGAGGAACGGAGACCTCCATTGTGTTTCGCTTCTCCATTTATTTCATATCACGTGCCAAATCTTGAACCACATTCTGAACCAGCGATGCCTCAGACATCATCACATACGTCATTGATTCAAGCCTTGATACGTGCCTCTCAAAATACTTCCTAGATTACTCAGCACACACTCAGAAGCTTCAGTGGAAGTCTCATCACTACTATTTTACTTAATTAAAATAATAGAATTTTCATTTTTATACCTTTGTCCTTGTGAATTGAATTAAACCGCAACATAAATCCAGATATATGACATGCTGTTTTTTTTTTTTTTTACCCTTTATCAGGCAAGTGACTATTTTTGGTCATTTCCACACACATTACAAGACAGTAGTGACTTTTATACAGGGATCCTGATAAAAAGGTGAGATGGTGATCCCATCTTTTTTCCACTATTGACCGGTTTCCACAGCCAAAGCCAAAGGAGTAACAGAGGTGAGACAGGCTGGACTTTTAAGGCTGGTTTATTTTTGCTGCGTGGAGCTTCACGAGGTCAATTGACGTCATTTTCACAGCCACGCCCCTTCGCGCGGCTCATCTCAAGCGGAAACTTTCCGCGTCGCACACCTCTGAAAATTTGTAAGACACACGCGGACAACATGGCCGACATTCAGGAGCTCCTGGTGGTAGAAGTACAGACCGTCACACCGGAACCACCACGACAGCCGTGTGGTGAACAATTCACGGAGGGAAATTGCAGCTACAGTCAGGAAAGAGGAGGAATAGGCAAAAAAAAAAAAAAAAGAACTGGAAAAACACTTGGGACAGATATGTAAAGGCAAAAAAGATCGCCAATGGAAGAAGTGGAGACCCGGGGGGGGGGGGGGGGGGTGCCCAAAAGTCCCACAGATTCTGAGAGAGTTGAGCTGGCCCTGGAATTTTATTAAACACAGGGAAACAGACACAAATTAACCTGAAGAAAAAAAAAAAAACACCCAGGAGTGATCCCATGACCCCCCTGGCAAGCCTTCGCACCCCCCCAGGGATCCCGCCCCACAGTTTGAGAAACACAGTATTATTGCAATGGAAATACAATGTTAAAAAGCAAAACTAATCCCAAATAGGTTACAACAGAGCAGCCACATCATGATAAAATGTAGATTGGTTTACTTTTTTTTTCATGGCTCCGGTCAGATTTCTTTCTTTTTTTCGAGACAAAAATGGCTCGTTAGGCTGTAAAGGTTGCCGACCCCTGATATAGATAAACACGGGTGTTTTCCTTACACATTAACATGTCTGTTAGTTCTTTATTTGAGGATATTTAATAATACTGTTGACAGTTTTCAGTCACCTGGAAACGAAACCACCGATCCAACCTGATGATGAACACTGGAGCATCACAGCCCTGTCAGTCAAACATGATTAAAGCCACAGATATTCAGATCACCTTTCAAAAGGAGTCAATTAAAAATGTGTGATATGTTTCAGACACTTGCGATCCATATGCTGCACTCACGTCAGTATTTAATCATGAAAAACAAACCCAGCCGGAGCTCCATTTATGAATGTTTACGCACAACAGGTTTTAAACCACCTGTCGACGAGAATCCCTCCTCGAACGAGAGGGTAGAAAATATGCAGACCTGTATATTTTACATCTGGATGGACAACTGCTGCTGTTTGGGGAATGAAAAGACTAGACGTTGCTCAGTGTCAAAGGTCAAACTGATTAGCTAACGTTAGCTAACGATCCGGTCTTAATGACGGCTCGTTATTTTCAGCTGCCTGTGTATAGTGTGACGGCAGTATTCCGGGTACATTAACACAATATCCTATGGCATAAATCTAACCTAAAGACGTTCCCAGTGTCAGGTAAACAGTTTCTACAGTTTAAATGAGTCCCCATTGGCGTTCTGCTGCTGTGGATGAGGGACCGCTGTGGTTTCACTTGAATGGCAGGAGTATAAATACATTTTTATGTGTCGGCACTTTCTTTCTCAGGTGGGATTCTGCAGACGTGTAACACAGGCTCATATCGTCATCACTTAGTACATGGGTCGGCAACCTTTACTATCTAAAGAGCCATTTTAGAGCAGAAATAGAAAAACAAAACTGTCTTGAGGCAAAAAATATCCCTATATGTTTTACCTTACAGTAGTGACTGTTTAAGAAGCTGTTTACACTGCAAAAATCTAAATCTTACCAAGTGTGTTTTTCCTATTTCTAGTCAAAATATCTCATCACACTTAAAATAAGACATCATCTTCAAAAGAGTAACTTTTCAGTGAGATATAAGAACTTATTTTTAGACAATAGATCTTGAAAGTCTTGTTTCAAGAAATCTTACCAAGATAATTTTCACTTGTTCCATTGGCAGTTTTCTTTTTTTTTTTGCTTATTTCAAGATTTTTTTGCCTAATTCAAGCAAAAAAATCTTTTCTCCGAGTACAACATAACTGTTTGTCAGCAGCAGCGGTTGTAGTAAACACTGAAAAATAATCATTTTTACGATTTGTAATTTATTTATTCGTACTTGATGTTAATGTTGATGACTGGCAGTGAGTTCTTATAAATAAAACTGCACTTTCCACATTCTTTTGTAGTATGATGTTTGTATTTTTCTGAAAAATGCTTGGTTTTCACCGAACCCGTGTCATATTGTAGCGTATTGATATCAAGATATCTGGCATGAATATCAAGATATGAAATTTTGTCCATATCGTTCAGCCCTTAATGACAAATTGAAAATACATGTTCTACCATTTTTCAATACAAATTAAGGTATGATGGTTAACTTCATTTAAAATGTATTCCAGATGGATTAAGTGATTCAACAACCAGTAACATGTTAAACCCAAACTGTCCACTTACAGTACTGTGTCATTTTATTGTGCTAGAGCAGGGGTGTCAAACTCATTTTAGTTCAGGGGCCACATACAGCCTAATATGATATAAAGTGGGCCGGCCCAGTAAAATAATATAAATAATATTGTCAACTCCAAAGTTTTCTCTCTGTTTTTGAGTGGAAAAAAAGTAAAATTCCGTAATGAAAATGTTAAATCTACGAACTGTACTTGAACATAACATGAAAAAATATGAACCTGGTAATTCTTAAGAAAAATAATTGCAATTTTAACAATATTACGCCTTAGTTTATCATTTATACATGTGCATTACAACTCACAGATCACAGTGGATCTACAAAAACACAAAACATTTAGTAACAGGCAGAGTATTGGTACGATTCCACATACTTCTCTTAAGACATTTGAGGTTTTTCGTATTTGTTCAGGTTATTCATATTTTGCTTGTAAAAGGCTAGTCTGTAAATGTAAACTTTTTTTTTGTAATTTTCCTTTTTTCTTTTTTTTTTGCAGTTTTCATTATTTATAGGTTATTATGATAGTATTTTACTGGTCTGACCCACTTTAGGTTGAATTAACCTAAAATTATTTGAACATCCTCGATTGTTAATATCTTCAGTGTAATTTCTGCACTTCACAAATTCATCCCAGGGGCCAGATTGGACCCTTTGGCGGGCCGGTTTTGGCCCCCGGGCCGCATGTTTGACACCTGTGTGCTAGAGGTTAGCTTGTGAATGTACATGAACTGGACTACAGTTTCTGTTGCTGCTCCCTAATACATCATCAACCTGATTTAAATAAATTACCCTGAACTTTCGGGTATGGTGGAAACGCAGTTACCAGGAACTCTTTTACCCCAAAAAGTTCCTGGAAAATTAGTTCCTGGTAATAACGTTCCTGGGCCTTTTGGTGGGAAAGGGCCTATTATGTCCAAACTTTGAGCTGATTACCTAAAATGTTCGGTTGTTGGTTGTATTAACGAACACAAGTGGTTGAACCAGACAGAGCAGCACAGTCAACAACCTAGAGGGGGTGGGGCTTGAAGTGGCTCATTTGCATTTAAAGGGCTGGCGCTCAAAACCACCTTTCTGGTGTCATTAGTCAGAAATAGGGTTGCAGATGGACCTGTGGAGTTGAATTAATGAAGAATTCAGACCCAAGCAGAGCATTTCCAGTTTATGTAGACCACAGGAAAATGCATAATTCTGTTTAAAAAAGCAAAATATCACTCCTTTAATTTCTCTCAACATTGATTTCTTTATTCCTTTTTTATTCATGACTGTTAAAAATTAAAAAAAAATCCCCCCATTAAACAGACACACTGATGTTTATATCTCAAATCAGCATGAACAGGACATATTACAAGCTGTAGACATGAAGTATCCGAATATTTTTATCCCTAAAGTTTATAAAAATTAATATTCCCTTAAAGTTTAATAGGAGATTTTTCTTCCTAAGTAAAATGTGAAGAAAGTAGATGTTTAGATGTTTCAGAAAATTATTAATCAGAGAACGAAAAACATTTTAGAAATTTAAAGGTACAACATTTAAAATTAGAGGCATTAATAAAATGTTGAGAGAAATGAAGTAAAAACTATCTCTGAGGCATTTTAGATAGATAGATAGATAGATAGATAGATAGATAGATAGATAGATAGATAGATAGATAGATAGATAGATAGATAGATAGATAGATAGATAGATAGATAGAATGATAGAACGAACAATAGAATGATAGAACGATAGAACGATAGATAGAACGATAGAATGAACGATAGAATGATAGAACGAACAATAGAACGATAGAACGATAGAACGATAGAACGATAGATAGATAGATAGATAGATAGATAGATAGATAGATAGATAGATAGATAGATAGATAGATAGATAGATAGATAGAATGAACGATAGAATGATAGAACGATAGATAGAACAATAGAACGATAGAACGATAGAACGATAGATAGATAGAACGATAGATAGATAGAACGATAGATAGATAGATAGATAGATAGATAGATAGATAGATAGATAGATAGATAGATAGATAGATAGATAGAACGATTGATAGAACGATAGATAGAACGATAGATAGATAGATAGATAGATAGATAGATAGATAGATAGATAGATAGATAGATAGATAGATAGATAGATAGAACAAATGATAGAACGATAGAACGAACGATAGAATGATAGAATGATAGATAGAACGATAGATAGAATGATAGAACGATAGAACGATAGATAGAACGATAGATAGAACGATAGATAGAACGATAGATAGATAGATAGATAGACAGATAGACAGATAGATAGATAGATAGATAGATAGATAGATAGATAGATAGATAGATGATAGATAGATAGATAGATAGATTGAACGATAGAACAATAGATAGAACGATAGAACGATAGAACGATAGAACGATAGATAGATAGATAGATAGATAGATAGATAGATAGATAGATAGATAGATAGATAGATAGATAGATAGAATAAATGATAGAACAATAGAACGAACGATAGAATGATAGAATGATAGATAGAACGATAGATAGAACGACAGAACGACAGAACGATAGATAGATAGATAGATAGATAGATAGATAGATAGATAGATAGATAGATAGATAGATAGATAGATAGATAGATAGATAGATAGATAGAATGATAGAACGATAGAACGATAGATAGAACGATAGATAGAACGATAGAACGATAGAACGATAGAACGATAGAACGATAGATAGAACGATAGATAGATAGATAGATAGATAGATAGATAGATAGATAGATAGATAGATAGATAGATAGATAGATAGATAGATAGATAGATAGATAGATAGATAGATAGATAGATAGATAGATAGATAGATAGATAGATAGAAAATAAAGACCGGAATTCAACATGTCCCAATACTTTTGTCCATATACTGCATCTAATCAAATGATCAAACTCTATTGTCTTTTGAGAAAAGGCACTTGTCTTTGAAAACGTAATCCCTCTCTCCTTTTGTCTATTTTTACTCACAAACACACACATGTACAGTACGTACACACAAACACACACACACACATCCACAGACGACAGAAGTCCAACAGGGTGAGCAGTTAATGATTTATACTGAGCTTATTCTACAGCTCAGATTCACATCATATTAAATACACCTTGGATGGCATTTCTGGATTTCATATCTGCTAAAATATTGATTGGTCCGGCTCGCTCTTAAATCATCCGCTGCAGGGCTGCTCCGTCTGGGTGACACCCTGAATACCCATGTGATCTGCAGGATAGAGCTCTTATTAGCATGTGTGCATGTTGCATATCTCCTGTCAGCACATGACCACACACACACATATACACATCCACACACTTCTTCACAAGGTCAGATCCCGCTCTCTCCCTTCACAGTGTTCCCATCTTTTTCATAACAAGATAGGAGTGATGGCCAGGTTGAGAAAGAGAGGGGTAATTTGGATGTGCCGCCCGTCTCCTCTGTGACGACGGAGCACTCGTTATGGCTGCAGGGAATGTATAGGCTACTCCATTTATTAACCCCAGGATTAAGCAGCGAGATCCCATAATGCATCGTGCTGAACAGGCAAATTGCCGGCCAAGCTGCTAAGGGAAAGCAGAAGGACTCACACTGCACAAACGGACTTGCAAACTAGTCATAAACTTGAAAATAAATAAATAAATAAAAACGACTTTAGGCTCACATGGTCCCAGAGTATCTCACATTTGTACATTTTTGGACAAAACTAAAAAAAAACAAAAAAAAACTCTTGTTATATTTGCGAACAAGCTAACATTTTTAGTCCATATCAGTATATTTTGTGCGACCTTTACCGGCTCAGATAAGACATATTCTTTGAGGAAGGCACCTATCTCTCCCCAGAGTGACAACAGTTGTCTTGGCAGGAAAAGCATGGCCGAAGATAGGAAGTCCCCTCTCAGCAAAAGGCCAGGATGCGCACAAACTTGTGTCAGCAAATTCATGTCAACATCCAAGACTGTATTTACATTTGGTGCTCTCCAGAAAGCAAACTTGGGAGGATATCAAATTCCAATTATTTTCTGCGGTGGGAGAAATATTCAAATCCTTTACTTAGTTAAAAGTAGTGGGAAAGTACTGCACTTGTAGTAAAAGTTCTGCAGTAAAAATATTCAGTATTATCAGCAAAATGTACTTAAAGCAGGGGTGTCAAACTCATGTCAGTTCAGGGGCCACATACAGACTAATACGATCTAAAGTGGGCCGGACCAGTAAAATAATATAAATAATAGGATATGAACCAAGGTTGTTATCGTTAATGAAAACTAACGAAATGACGAAAACTAGAATAGTAAAAACATTTTTGTTAACTGAAATAAATAAAAACTATAATTACAAGAAAAAAAAAAACATAACTAACTGAAACTGTATTGTGTGCTTACAAAACTTATAAAAATTATGTCTAAAATTCCCTTCGTTTTCGTCTTTGTCGTCACCGTGCGACACTTGACTTGTCGTTTACAGTCCTCTGTCAACAGTATTATTAAATATCCCCAAGTAAAGAACTAACAGACATGTTAATGTGTAAGGAAAACACCCGTGTTTATCTGTATCAGGGGGTCAGCAACCTTTACAGCCTAACGAGCCATTTTTATCTCGAAAAAAAGAACGAAATCTGACCGGAGCCATGAAAAAAAAGTAAACCCATCTACATTTTATCATGAGGTGGCTGCTCTGTTGTAGCCTATTTGGGATTAGTTTTGCTTTTTAACATTGTATTTCCATTGCAATAATACAATGTCTGGTGCATTTATGAAATTATACAACTACAAGAAAGAAAATATTCAAGATTTGTACAGTTTTTTAAATGATGGACACTATTTCCAAAACATAATTACATAGTGCAATGGAGAAAAAGTGCAAATTTCTTGTATAGTGGCTTACTTACAAACTACAACCAAATGCAAATTGAACATCTTGTATTGAATTTGGGAAGAAAATAATCCATTTTGGTTTTTATGCTGTGAAAAAATGATTTTCTTCCATGTAAAGCTGCTGATGGACAAAGTTAGAATAGATTTAGGCCAATAACAAAAATTAATGACTCATTCAGTTTATTTCAAAATGTTCTTTGTGTTTTTTGACCAAAGGGCATTCATAGAAATGCTCTAAAATTCAAAATGTCAACTTTAGTGTGTTATTGGAGGAAATAATAAGACTTTATTACTTTTGTGAAATGTTTCAAAATGTTTTATTGTTCCTTGTATTTGGTTCCTTGCTTGTGAGTGGCTAAAAATTTTTTAAATCCCAATAAGTAAATATGAAAAATACAAGAAAACCATAAGTAAGGTGAAAGGAATATGTATTTTAGAACATTAGAACATCATAAGTGCTGATCCAGACCCCTGTCCACATCAAGGTTATTATCGTTAACAAAAACTAACGAAATAACGAAAACTAGAATTGAAAAAACATTTTCGTTAACTGAAATAAATAAAAACTATAATTAAAAGAAAAAACCGATAACTGAAACTGTATTGTGTGCTTACAAAACTAACTAAAACGTATAAAAATTATGGATAGAATTCCCTTCGTTTTCATCTTTGTCAACGTTGGATTGATACGAAAGCGATTTATTTCACTCTAGCAATTGTAGCTAGCGGCACCATACGGTACTTCACAGTCCGTCACTTGTCGTTTACGGTCATCTTCTGGTCCCCACTCTATCTGGAAACATGGAGACTAAAGTTGGGAGAAAGCAGCAGGGTCCTGTCTGGGATTTATTTAAATATGTCGGAGAAGAAGAGAAAAGATACGACAAAACTAAAATTACTACTAAAACTAAGCATTTAGAAAATAATTAAAACCAATAAAAACTAGCTAACCTGCTCTAACAACTAATTAAAACGAACTGAATTAGAGAAAAAAAAGCCAAAACTAAATAAAACTAAACTATAATGAAAAATACAAAACTATTATAACCTTGATACGAACTTATAAATAATGTTGTAGGTTTTTTTTTTCTCTGTTTTTGAGTGAAAAAAGTCAAATTCTGTAACGACAATGTTTACATCTACGAACCGTACTTGAACATAACATGAACAAATATGAACCTGACCACAACGTGCATTGTGGGAAATGGAGGTTTGCGCACCCACCTGACAGCGGCAGTGCGACCGTATGGTATTATACAGATGAAATAAACACACGGAAATGCGGACGCGGCTGGAGGAATATGCATAAAAGGAAGGGAGTTCCTACCATTTCCGATCATGTCTGTTCTAGCTGCCACTGTTAGGTGGCTGAGTGAACCTCCTTTTTCTCACAATGCACGTCACGACAAAATTCCAAAGATGCCCGAGTTACCTCCCGGCTCGCTTGTAAACAAATGGACTGTTTATAGTGGATGGTACTTCGAAACTGTTCACCGTAATGCAAGAGATTCAGGTAAGTAATCACAGAAAGACTTACAGATTCGTGATACTTAGGCTATGACTGAGGTTTGACAGATTTGATGAAAAATTGGTCACGAAAGTCTCCCGCACCTTTAAGTGCTGCAACTGGCTGGTAACTGTTGTGAAACCAAAAGTGAAACTTAACTTTGGACGTCCGACTCCCAGCTTCTATGCCTCTCTTTCACTCTGGAGCTTAAATTTTCACAAAATTTTCACAACTTGTAGCCTACATCCACTGGGCCCCCTGGGAATGCTGGGCCCCATTAATTTTTTTTTTTTTTTTAGGTTAGTTTTCAAACACAGATGTAATACAAAACATATGAAACAAAAATAAAAATAATAATAATAATAAACAATACACTAATAAGAAATCAAACAATAGAAAAATAATAATAATGATAAACAATACACAAAAAATCAAACAATAGAAAAAAAAAAAAAAACAACTGTTGTGCCTGAAAGGGAGTAGGAAGAAGCCACTGCTTATCCAGTCCTACCCCCTAATTCCAGTCCTCAGACTGTTAGTGCTGTCATGTTTACCCCCCCTTTACGGTGCCCCAGGTTATTGACCACTAGCCCGCTACCTAGACTTGTTATGGCTAGAACTAGCAAACTATAGTCTTCAACCAGCTCCGGTTATACGCTATCAAGCTAGCATTGTATGTGTTAGTTCCAGTCAACGATAGCGAACGTTAGTCTGGTGGCCTGATAAACGGAAATGGATGAGTACGTTATAATTATGACAATAGTGGCTAACTTGCTAGCGGGTTAAAGTAATCACGATACGTAGGCTATCTTACGCTAGGTTTACATTATGTTCACAGTGGCCAAAACAGTCCGGTTTGCCCAAAACGTACTGCGCCATGGGAGTTTGGCCATTTTTTTTCTCCATATTCAAGTTGTTTTACATAAAACTACAAACTACATTTTGGCCAAACGGGGCTGCCTGGCATCCGAAGCCTCAGCCATGCTTCTTTGTGTTTTCCTCTGTTACATGCTCAAGACCCAACAAATCGACTGCCGAATTTGTTGCCAACTCTTTTAAGAATCGATTTAGATCAATTTAATCGATTTGTTGTTGCAGCACTAGTCACTGTGCAGTAAAATACTCCATGTCAGTGTTTTATTATTACAGTATATATGATGCTTTTGGATTCCAACTCCTACTGCATCAGGGAGTACTTTGCGTTTTACTGCTGTACATGTTTAAGGTGTCATTTCAAGTACTTTGTGTACTGTTGAGTAGTTGAATTTACAGCGATGCATCACATTCTATAAGAGCATCGTGTGCTTGTAGCATCAAGGAGAACATCTCTATTCATGAGCTCAGTAAAGCAGGCATCACGACCATGCATTTTCGAGCTAATCCAGGAGTTTTTTTTTTCTATAGTTAATTTAGATTAAGAGGGAGAATTTTCTCAACCATGACAGAATTCTTAATCCGTCCTTAATTTATCAAGGGGATGAATATCTGAAAAGTAGCTAGAGTTGTAGAGGAAAAAGTGTTTTTGTGTTTTATATGTTGGACTTGTCAGACACTTATTATAAGCATAAAAGAGAGCCACAGTTCCACCCCTTCAATAAGGCCTTATGGGACCTTATTTCAGAAAATAAATAAAATAATAAATAAAATAAAAATATTTCAGGAAACTTTTTTTGAACCCCTTTGAATTATCCCATAATTTATACATAATCTTACAATCAAGAAAGTCACAATATGTGGTAAAATTGTGAAAATGTGTAAATATAAAGGCTACACGCTCAAAACTCGTAATATGTGACGTAGTCCTAACTGTGTCTACGATCTGTTCAGAGTCACTACAGATCAGTCAATCAATCAAATTTTATTTATATAGCTCAAAATCTTCCAGTGTATTAGTGCTGCGTAATCTATGTGATGTTTTATTATGTTGGTCGTTTGTCCAGGACAACAGATGGAAATTAGCTTCTCTGCTAAACCTGGTGCATGCATCTTGTTCTTTGCAACTAAAGCCAATACACACCGTCCTGTAACTAAATAAATAAATACAAATACAAAATCATAAGAATATCTGAAAAGTAGCTAGAGTTGTAGAGGAAAAAGTGTTTTTTTGTGTTATATGTTGGACTTATCAGATACTTATTATAAGCATAAAAGAAAGCCACAGTTCCACCCCTTCAGTAGGGCCTTATGGGACCTTATTTCAGAAAATAAATTAAAAAAATAAGAATATTTAAGGAAATTTCAATACAAGTACTCTTTTGGAGCTCCTTTGAATTATTCCATAATTTATGCATAATTTTATAATCAAGAAAGTCACAATATGTGGTAAAATTGTGAAAATGTGTAAATATAAAGGCTACACGCTCAAAACTCGTAACATGTGACGTAGTCCTAACTGTGTCTACAATCTGTTCAGAGTCACTACAGATCAGTCAATCAATCAATCAATGAATCAAATTTTATTTATATAGCTCAAAATCTTCCAGTGTATTAGCGCTTCGTAATCTATGTGATGTTTTATTATGTTGGTTGTTTGTCCAGGACAACAGATGGAAATTAGCTTCTCTGCTAAACCTGGTGCATGCATCTTGTTCTTTGCAACTAAAGCCAATACACACCGTCCTGTAACTAAATAAATAAATACAACTACAAAAACAAAATCATAACAAAAGTTACCTCATGACAGATGTTTGTACGGCTTCAATATGAATAGACGGTGGTGATTTTACCTTCTTTTAATCATAACCTTTATTTAACCCTTTCATGCACGAATTATAAGAACCTTAATCAAAATTTTTTCCTGAGTGTTTTTATTCCTCTTTAGGCATGAAAAAAACAATGTGACTGAAAATTTTCTTCTGAAAAATAAATAAATAAAATAAATAAATAATAATCATAATAATAATAATAATCATAATAATAGTAACAATAATTTTTAAAATCTAAAAAATACATTAAAAAAAAAAACAATCGTATGAACCTATTTTTCATGAAGTTGCAAAAATGTCCACCCAGCTGGACATCACATGTTTAATTTTTGATGCACAGAAACATGTATTTACTGATAAATTGTGTGAAAACTATGGGGAGGGCTTGTGATTCTGGTGGTTTATGCTCAGGAGAGAGCTACACAATGTTGCCAATTCATGTCAGAAAAGATATGTAGTGTCTTAAAACTTTAATATAGATACGTGTAAAAAAAAAACAAACAACAACAAAAAAACATAAAAAACCCGAAAAGAACAACAAAATCCATGAATATACAAGGGAACAGCTGTAGAATAGCTGTCCACTGTAGTGACCAGTATGCATGAAAAGGTTAAACTCAGAGATATATTGAGGAAGCAACCTCATTTTCAATATAGCCAAAGACAAAACACAGAACATTATGAAACAAACAATGGGCATATCAGAAAAACCAAGAAGTAAAAGTGACCAAGATGAATTCAAAACAGAGAAGTCTACTTAAAAACAAACAAACTTAATAGTTTTTCACAAAGATTTTTAGGTAAAACACACTGAGGTAATAGTAGTTTTTTAGTTGTTGACGCCTATCAAGAGCAAAGAGACATGCAGTCCATTAAGCTTTTTAACACAAAACTTGACTTTTTGTCTTGAAAAAGGCACTTTTAAATTGACAAAAATACATGTAAATGGTGGGACATTTCAGATGGGATCATTAAAGGAGCGATATTTTGCTTTTTTAAATGCATATTAATTGCATTTTCAAACATTTCCCTATGGTCTACATAAACTGTAAATGCTCTGCGTGGGTCTTAATTCTTCATTCATTCAACTCCACAGGTCCATCTTCAACCCTGTTTCTGAGTAATGACTAGGGGTGTGTATTGGCAAGAATCTGGCGATACGATACAAATCACAATACGAGGATCACAATACGATATATCATGATACTATTGAAAAGGCCAATTTTTTATTGGTTTTGTTTCTTTTTTTTAAAAAAAAGATTATCTCCTGGAAGAATTGAATTACACCAGAAATATGCACAAATACTAAACACATTTTTATTTGATCAGAACAAGATCTAATATTATATCACAAAATATTCCTCAATTAAAACTTAAAATATGTTTTACAGATGTTACAGTTTAAGATCCTGCTCAAATGTTCATATTCTATTAGTGCATAACTAATGTCACAACATCAAATATAAACAAAAAAGAAAAACAAAAAACAAAAATGAACCACTGCAATATCTGCATTTGAATAAATACCTAAAAATATCGATATAGTACTTTTTTAATATCGATACAGTATTGTGAAATCAAATATCGCGATATATTGCAGAACCGATATTTTCTAACACCTCTAGTAATGACACCAGAAAAGTCGTTTTGAGCGCTGGCCCTTTAAATGCAAATGAGACACTTCAGGCCACGCCCCCTCCAGGTTTTTGACTGTGCTTTTTGTCCCGTTCAGTCACTTGTTTTTGTTAATACAACCAACAACTGAACATTTTAGGTAATCAGCTCAAAGTTTGGACATATTTTCAGTTTTTACTACAACCGCTGCTGCTGACAAACAATTACGTCGTATTCGGAGAAATGTTCGTCAGAAGTCTTGACCTTATATGTGCAAATGTCGTGACATAACTAGTTATAACAAATAAAGAAGGAATTAAAACAGGTTGTAGAAAATCACTCGATTTTTGCCGGAATGAATATAAAGGTAGCTTTGCAGCACCTGGAGGGTTCAAATTCAAACTTTTTGAACTATTAGGGTCCAAATACACAAATAAATGAACCAAAGGCTAATAAAAGTGGGTTTAGCAAAATATGACCCCTTTAATATAGATATATACAAGCATGGGCTATGATACGGTTTCTAAGGCCTATTTTGTTACGACAATGAATGCTGTAGTTGCATGTTAGTGCAAAACACGAATACAAATAATGTTAATTAAAATTTTTATGGAATCTAAATTTTAATTGAGTTTACTTTTGATATGTGTATTATTGTTATTATTATTATTATTTTTAATACAAGTATGACATTTTTGTATAGGCTTAATCAGAATTTATTTTGATTTGTATAAGATTTGTTGAGTTACTTTCGGGAGCCAACATCAGAATTGATGGTCCGTAAAAAAGCTGTCCTTTTTGATTAGGTTTTTCTTTTTCATATTGTTTTTCCTTGTTGAATTGATTTTAAATGTTGATATACGAAATAAACAAAAACAAACAGACAAGGATCTGTTTATATACATTTCTTTACCATGCATAGGATGGGCGGTAGGTATATAAAATGCATGAATTTTGTAAATCCACCCTATATGTGTCAAACTCGGGTCCCCACTATCGCCCAATAAGTGAACCAGACCAGTACAGTAATACTATAATAACCTGTAAATAATGTCAACTCCAACTAACTCCACTTTTTGAACTATTAGGGTCCAAATACACAAATAAATGAACCAAAGACTAATATAAGTGGGTTTAGATAAATATGCCCCCTTTAAAGGATTTTTCTCACACCACTGACTGTCTTTTTTTTTTTTTTCCCCTCAATGTTAGGTCCCATAGGGTACAGCAGAACAGATGGGACGTGTAATAAATGGAAATATCGAAAGTACGAGTTTTTCACATTTGATTATTTTTAACCCTTTCATGCATAGTGGTCACTACAGTGGACAGCTGTTCAAAGGTGTTCTCTTATGGATTTGGTTGTTTTAGTTCCATATTAGCCAACACATTGGATACTTATGCATCATCCCATACACTGTGATTCATACCCTGACTGTAAATTTGCTGTTCTAGATAAACCTGATCTGCAGTAAGATGTTTGAGTGTAAAAAGTTGGTAATTTTTATTAGATTGTTCGTTTAGGTGTTCGTGTAGATTGTTCGTTTTTTTTTTTTTTTTTTTTTTCATATTATCTCCATGCAGGTATGTTACATTTTTTATTAGATTGTGAAGTTTTTTTTTTTTGTTGTTTGTTTTTTTTTTGCATATTATCTCCAAGCAGGTATGTTAAAATGTGAGAAAACATCAGATTAGCAGCATTAACCCTCCAGTATCCCATCCAGCAAGGCCCTTACTAAGCACCAAGTGTGCCTTTTTTGCACACTTGTGGAATAATGTCAAAAAAAAAAATTCATACAGTTTGTTTTTAATTCTTTTACACTTTTTTCTATTTCATCAACTTGAGCCATAAATAAAAATACCAAATACTCAATAATTGTCACATTTTTTAACCCTTTAAATGCCGTGTTTGTAATGTAAACAAACCATTTTTTTGGATGCAAAAAACACAAAAAAAGATTTTTTTTTTTCAATATACTACATAAAAAGTGGATTACATATTATTTGATTTTTGCAGCCTGGCATATGTCAATGATTAACTCCAACATCGGTTAATTTGCATTATTATTTTTGGCGCTAGGTCAAATGTTCAAAAATACTAGCATCTGTCACCAAGTGTGCGTAAAATGCACACCTATAAATCAAACTATTAAATATTATATATTGATTTACGTCTCTGCTCTAATTTGATTTTATTTTTGTAAATCAAGGTCAGCCCTAATCATACATATCAAATGGAAGAAACAGTGCGTTTTAGGCACACTTGGGAGACAGATGCTAGTCTTGTAATTTTCTTTTGTTTACAACGTGCACATTTTAGTTGGTGGCCAGAATTTTAAAGATCATGCAAAAATGAACAACTTTTGAATTCTAGCCTTATTTAAATCGTGAAAAATAATATGAAGTTTGTTTAAAATGAAGTGCAAAGTGTGCCTAAAAGGTGCACCTGGATACCGGAGGGTTAAACATGTTTTTATTTCCTAGTTTTGATGCAGTATATCAGTAAATACATGTTTCTTTGCTTCTGAAATGAAACGCATGGTGTCCAGCTGAGTGGACATTTTTGTAACTCCATGAAAATGAGGTTCATAAAAATTTTTCAATTTTTTTCATGCCTAAAGGGGAATAGAAACACTCAGGAAAATATAAGAAAAACAACTCATGATTAAGGTTCTCATAATTCATGCATGAAAGGGTTAATATCGTAGAAGACGGTTAATAAGACAAGCCTAATGAGAGACAAAATAATCACACTTAACGCCTTTTTTTTTTTTTTTTTTTTTTTTACTTTATAATATAACAGCTCATTAAAGTCTCCTGAACTGGTGTGTTTTTTTTCAGCCTATGGATAAAAGTGCTTATGTCAATAAGTGTGGGAATGTACAAGCAGCTATTTCAGGAGCCAAAAGTGAGTAAGCAACAATTCATATGGATTTTTATTGTTGCTGATCCAGACATCAATATCCTACTGGGTTTCTGTCAGTTTGGATTCATCTTGACACAAAGCTTTCCAAAAGCAGAAAATTGGAGCAGATATAAGCCAGCATGGAGTCAAATGGACATGGTGAGAAAATACTTGAGAGGGCTGAGTGCGTCAATTTCACAATATTTCACACACACACAGATTTAGTGGAAAAATAACCAAGTGGCCGAGCGGAGTGTATTCTGACTCAAACGCCGACACCTCCTGCCGAATGTTTTTTTTTTTTCTAATTCAAATGTTTATTGCGAACAGTCTTATAAAATATTATACAAGACATCAACTATACAAAGTACACTGTTCTCTTTTTTTTAAAGAAGAAAAAAATAAGGGGCATCAATAATGATCACTAAAAGGAGGAGAGAGAGAAAAAAAAAGAAAAAAGAAAAGGGTAGTATAAGTCAATTAAATAAGTATGTAAAAATATGGATAGTAAAAATGATATTAACAAGCCTGCACATTTAGCCAACCACACTTTCAGGAAACAAGACAAGAAAAAAAAAAAAAAAGTGGGGGGGGGGGGGGGGGGGTGCATAAATACATGTATATGTATACACACAAGGCAAGGCATCATTCATAGTCATAATACAAAGAGAGAAGAACAAAAAAAAAACTAACAGTGCACATGTACATTTAATATTATATTATATTATATTTATATTATGATTATTATGATTATTATTATTATTAGTATTTATTATTATTATTATTATTATTATTATTATTATTATTATTATTATTATTATTATTAATTTATTTATTTAGTTTGTTTGCTTATCAGTCATTTATGTACCAGTACTTATATTTTGTTGGCTGATTTTTGTTTTGATTTCATTGTCTACATAAGGGGTGTCAAACATTCGGCCTGGGGACCAAATCCGGCCCGCCAAAGGGTCCAGTCTGGCCCTTGGGATGAATTTGTGAAATGCAAAATTACATTAAATATTAACAATCCTTTTAGTTCAGGTTCCACATTCAGACCAATTCAATCTCAAGTGGGTCAGACCAGTAAAATACGATCATAATAACATAGAAACAATGACAACTCCACATTTTTCTCTTTGTAAATGTAAATATTTTCCTGTATTTACACTAAAACAAAGATTAATTTTGCAAAAAATGTGAATAGCCTGAAAAAATATGAACAACCTGAAATGTCTTAAGAGAAGTAAGTACAATTTTAACAATATTCTGCCTATTACTAAATGTTTTGTGTGTTTGTAGATCCACTGTGATCTGTAAGTTAGAATGTACATGTTTAAATGAAAAACTGAGGCAAAATATTGTTAAAATTACACCTTTTTTATCAGTTTGTTCATGTAATTCACATCTTTTGAAAGGATAGTTTGTAGATGTAAACCTTTTCATGATGTAAAGTTACTTTTTTGACTCTAAAACATAGAGAAAATTTTAGAGTTGACACATAATAACATAATAATATATACATTTTACTGGTCTGGCCCTCTTCAGATCAAATTTAGTTGAATGTGGCCCCTGAACTAAAATCAATTTACATCAATTAGTTATGTCTATTAATGACATGCATATTCACAGAGAATGCATAGATGTAATTATTACCTCTGCCAAGGAGGTTATGTTTTTGCCAGGGCTTGTTTGTTTGTTTGTTTGTCTGTCTGTCTGTTTGTCTGTCCGTTAGTGTGCAACATAACTCAAAAAGTTATGGACAGATTTTGATGAAATTTTCAGGGTTTGTTGGAAATGGGATAAGGAAGAAATGATTAAATTTTGGTGGTGATTGGGGGTGGGGGGGGCCCACGGGGGGGCCCATTTCCAACAAACCCTGAAAATTTCATCAAAATCTGTCCATAACTTTTTGAGTTATGTTGCACACTAACGGACAGACAAACAGACAGACAGACAGACAGACAGACAGACAGACAGACAGACAAACAAACCCTGGCAAAAACATAACCTCCTTGGCGTGGGGGGGCCCACGGGGGGGGCCACTGATCAGCCTTGGCGGAGGTCTGCGCTCTTCGAGTGCTTCTAGTTATGAACTTAAATTGACTGCTAATACAACAATCACATCGTAAATAAGTAAAGGTTAGTTCAAAGGCTGGCATATTATACCTAAACACAAGCAATGAAGTTTCAAAATAAGAGTCTGTATGTATAAATGAACTAAGACTTGCTTCAAAGGAAGAACAATTATAAAACTGCGTTAACGTGAGATTAAAAAAAATTGTCGGCGTTATTTAATGAATGCGTTAACGTAGTAATAACGCATTAACTTGCCCAGCCCTATTAATATCATTGTGTAATTTTTGCATTTCACAAATTCATCCCAAGGGCCAGACTGGACCCTTTGACGGGCCGGATTTGGCCCCCGGGCCGCATGTTTGACACCCCTGTTTTTAAGCCTCATATGGGTAAGAGTGTGATGAAGTGAAGGCAGTCTGCGCTGAGGTCATAGGATACCAATGCTGTCACTGTGTTTGGTCCCATGGCTCCGCTCTGTTCCCCCCACACCGCTACACCTCCTCCCTCTGCGGACGGACATCCCACTCGGGGGACAGGCAGCCTCTGTTTGTGCAAACTCAAGCGTGTCCTGTGCTTTGCTATTCTCAGTGTGTGTTAATGCGTGTGTGTGTGTGTGTGTGTGTGTGTGTGTGTGTGTGTGTGTGTGTGTGTCGACCCCTGCATTCCTATCTCAGGCCTCTGTGTAATGTCCAGGAAATCACAGGAAAAACAGAATTGAACATTATGTAAACAGCCCATGACAAACTTCTGGAGCGTCTGTCCAACTCTCTATTTACATTATCAATTATGTTCTCTGTGGATAAGCTGCTTTCAATGAGGGAGTGAGCGCGCAGATTAACTATTGTCTCTACGGGCCGCAGCAAATGGTCTCTGTTATTACCTCTGCCAAGGAGGTTAAATGTTTTCTCCTGCATCTGTTTCATGCTTTGTTTGTCTGTCAGCTGCAAAAATGGCCGCGCTGATTTTTAGGAAACTTGTTGTACGGATGGGTAGGGTATGTGCCAAAGACGAGCCCGGTCGAGCTGGGGCATGTGCATAAATTTTTTTTCTAAAATTGCATAGTACAATGTTTGGGGCAGGCTTGTTGAGTTGCATTATGTAATAAATTCCCATTATGTAATAAAAGTTCAAAATGTAATAAGAATGTCACGTCATTTTGTAATAAAGTCGCATTATGTAATAAACTGACGCATTTTGTAATAAACTACCTCAATGCATTATGTAGTAAATTTTTTCGCATTATGTAGAAAGTTATTACAATTTGAGAAATTTATTACAAAATGCACTTGACACATTTTTATTTAAAAAAATGTAATAACATGGTTCATTATGTAATAACAATCCAAATTAACATAATTTCAGAGCAATTTAGAAGAAATTAATCACAGGAGCTACAGGTAATGGAATCAGAACTTTAACCACACAGTTTAAAGATTAATTTAGCACATTACATTTTCCTGAAAATAAAAATGTGTCAAGTGCATTTTGTAATAAATTTCTCAAATTGTAATAACTTACTACATAATGCGAAAAAATTTACTACATAATGCATTGAGGTAGTTTATTACAAAATGCGTCAGTTTATTACATAATGCGACTTTATTACAAGATGACGTGACATTCTTATTACACTTTAAACTTTTATTGCCTAATGGGAATTTATTTCATAATGCAGCTCAACAGCACTTGACACATTTTTTATTTTTAGGAAAATGTAATGTGCTAAATTAATCTTTAAACTGTGTGGTTAAAGTTCTGATTCCATTACCTGTAGCTCCTTGTTGAGCCACATTATGTAATAAATTCCCATTATGTAATAAAAGTTCAAAATGTAATAAGAATGTCTTGTAATAAATCTTGTAATAAAGTCGCATTATGTAATAAACTGACGCATTTTGTAATAAACTACCTCAATGCATTATGTAGTAAATTTTTTCGCATTATGTAGAAAGTTATTACAATTTGAGAAATTTATTACAAAATGCACTTGACACATTTTTTATTTTTAGGAAAATGTAATGTGCTAAATTAATCTTTAAACTGTGTGGTTAAAGTTCTGATTCCATTACCTGTAGCTCCTGTTACTAATTTCTTCTAAATTGCTCTGAAATTATATTAATTTGGATTATTACATAATGAACCATGTTATTACATTTTTTAAAAAAATAAAAATGTGTCAAGTGCATTTTGTAATAAATTTCTCAAATTGTAATAACTTCCTACATAATGTGAAAAAATTTACCACATAATGCGTCGACGTAGTTTATTACAAAATGCGTCAGTTTATTACATAATGCGGCTTTGTTACAAGATGATGTGACATTCTTATTACATTTTGAACTTTTATTACATAATGAGAATTTATTACATAATGCAGCTCAACAAGGCTTATCCATATTAATACAGATACACTAGATCACGGGTGTCAAACATGCGGCCCGGGGGCCAAAACCGGTCCGCCAAAGGGTCCAATCTGGCCCGTGGGATGAATTTGTGAAATGCAAAATTGACACTGAAGCTACTAACGATCAATGATGTTAAAATCATTTTAGGTCAGTTCAATCTAAAGTGGGTCAGACCAGTAAAATACTATCAGAATAACCTATAAATAAAGAAAACCACAAATTTCTCTCTTTGCTTTAGTGTAAACAAAGGTAAAATTACACAAATATTTACATTTACAGACTAACCTTTTACAAAAAAAAATGTGAACCTGAAATGTCTTAAGTATGTGAAATTTTACCAACATTTTGCCTTTTACAAAATATTTTGTGTATTTGTAGATCCACTGTGATCTGTAAGCTGTGATGCACATGTATAAATGATAAACTACGGCGTAAGATTCGTAAAATAGCACTTATTTTTCTTAAGAATTTTCAGGTTGTTCATATTTGTTTGTGTTGTGTTCGAGTACAGATCGTAATGTAAACATTTTCATTACGGAATTTGACTTTTTTCACTCAAAAACATAAGAAAAAACTTTGGAGTTGATATTATTTATATGTTCTTATGCTATTATTTATATTATTTCACTGGTCCGGCCCACTTTATACCATATTAGTCTGTAGTTTGTTTTTCTCTACATTTAGCATTTACTAAGTGATTTAACACCGTTTATTACAAAAAAAATCCTTTGTATTTTACATTTTTCCCATGAAAATCAAGTATTTTCCAATATTTAATGTTCTGATCATGTAGATGTTCGTAAAAGCTCAGATTACAGTAGCTGGTTATTGTATCAAAAACACAGAAAAATTAAGAGAAACTGACTTTTTCAGTAAAATACATCATTAACTGAACATAAACCCAGTGTGTTCATCCACTGGGAAACGCAACTAATATAGATAAAAAATGAATGATATTTAATCATGATTAATCGAAATTAATCCACAGCAACCCTGTGATTAATCAGATTAAAGATTTTAATCATTTGACAGCCTTAATATTAACCCATAAGGACCTACTGTTACTTTTGTAGCAGTTTGCAAATGAATTTCTCCTCTATTTAGCCTTTCTTAAATGATTTATCACCATTTACTGTACTATTATCCTCTTTATTTTGTCTTTTTCCAGTGAAAATCAGATAATTTCATATTAAAGTTGTGGATTATCATATCAAAAATGAAGGAAATTGAAGAAAAAGTGAGTTTTTTGGCAAAGTTTTTGTCAAGTTGTTCTGGTTTTGTTTGACTTTTTTTTTTTTCTTTTTTTTTTTTTTTTTTTTTTCTGCTGTTTGCCCCAACTTGAAAAAAAGGCTCAAACGTCTGGAGGAGGTTTGGGCAACTGGATTTCACTCAAAGGATTTCCAGGACAACTTTTCCTCTTTTTTTTTTCTCTTTTATTAAGTTTCAGAGGCACAGGTCTTGGATCTTTAGGTGAAAAAACCTTTAACAATGAACAACACAAAACAAACAACAATTAACTGATTGATAAATACAAAATGCTATAAATACAAATTCACCATTATAGAAAAATAGGTATTTACACACAGATAAAATTACAATACAAAAATTGTTTAATTTAAATTGATTAACAAGAAATATAATAATATACAATATATTTAACAAATCGGAATAAATAGAATAAGCAAACAAAAAATCCAATTAATTACACTCAATTAACAATATTTAAATCCAACAAAATCACTACTTTAACTATAATTAACTAACATAATCAGGCAGCTGAAAACCTGTCCCAGGCAATTTACATTTAAAATACAATCATATCTAATATAAACCACAAATAAACCTACTAATTAACAAAAAAACACCCACACTTTAAACCCTGATTGTGCTCCAGCGCACTCACACACAGCAGCACATTAATGAGACTATCATTTGATTATAGACAATAATTAAAGGTAAAAACGAGTTTCTCCATCCACTGTCATTGATCCAACTCAATGGGTTTCACTGGTGAATCAATGTTGAAGAAGATGATGGTGTTTCCACGGTAACTACGGAGCTTCTTAATGTCCAAATGGGTCATATCTGATGACCATGAAAAGATGACAAACTGTATTTTACACCAATTACTTACATGTATTAATAGGATTAGTGGATCAACAGGAATTAAACAGTTTAGATCAGTAGATGCTGTCAGTCGCTGGTCACTGTTTGGGACTTTATGGGTTAATTTGGAAACCATAACATGACATAAAAACACAGATATGACTACATACATTAAAATAAGAATATCAGGCAAGAATGTTGGCAATAAAGTTTACATATACCAAAGAATAACATTGGTAGGATGCTCAACCCATAAGGACCCAAACAGCCACCGGCAACAAAAACCATTGACATCGACTGATCTAAAATATTTAATACCTGTTGATCCACTAATTATATCAATACATGTAAATAACTGGTGTAAAACACAGTTTGTCATCTTTTCATGGTCATCAGGCTCCGGAGTTACCATGGAAACACAGTCATCTTCTACAACATTGATTCACCAGTACACTGGAAAAAATCCAAATCTTACCAAGTGTTTTTTTTTTTTTTTTTTTTTTTTCATTTCAAGTCAATATATTAAGCAAAATATGCTTAACTCAAGCAAAAAAAAAAAAAAAAAAAATCTGCCAGTGAAATAGGAGAAAATTTTCTTGGTAAGATTTCTTGAAATAGGATTTTCAAGATCAATTGTCTAAAATTAAGTTCTTATATCTC
Source organism: Sphaeramia orbicularis (assembly GCF_902148855.1). Lineage (NCBI taxonomy): Eukaryota > Metazoa > Chordata > Actinopteri > Kurtiformes > Apogonidae > Sphaeramia > Sphaeramia orbicularis. The sequence continues at coordinate 9,949,570 of NC_043971.1, forward strand.
ACTGAAAAGTTACTCTTTAGGTGATTATGTCTTATTTGAAGTGTGATATTTTGACTAGAAATGAGAAAAATACACTTGGTAAGATTTACATTTTTTCCAGTGTAAAACCCATGAAGTTGGATCAATGACAGTGGATGGACACACTTATTTTTACATTCATTTATTGATATCTTTGCTGAAAAAGTCACTTTTTCTTCAGTTTTCTCTGTTTCTGAAATATTAACCCTCAACTTTAATCTGAGCTTTTATGGACATCTACATAATCAATAAATGAAACACAGGAAAATAACTGATTTTCACCGAAAAAATGCTAAATATACAAGATAATATTATAATAAATGACGATAAATTTCTTTTAACCCTTTCTTGTATGCTGGTCACTACAGTGGACAGCTATTCTACAGCTGTTCTCTTGTATATTCAGGGATTTTGTTTTGTTTTTTTACCCATATCTTTATTAAAGTTTTAATACATTACATATCTTTTCTGACATGAATTGGAAACATTGTGTAGATCTCCCCTGAGCGTAACAGTTATAGTTTTCACACAATTTATCAGTAAATACATGTTTTTTTGCTTCAAAAATTAAATACTTGGTGTCCAGCTGAGTGGACATTTTTGCAACTTCATGAAAAATAGGTTCATGAGAATTTTTTTTTAAATTATTATTATTACTTTTTTGTTTTTAAATGTATTTTTTAACTTTTTTTTTTTTTTTTTTTTTTTTTTTACTTTTTTAAATTCATTTTTCATAAGAAATTTTTCAATCACATTGTTTTTTTCATGATTAAAGACAAATGAAAACACAAAATCTTGATTAAGGTTCTCATAATTCGTGCATGAAAGGGTTAATTTTTAACCTCCTAAGACCCAGGAAATGTCAGTAATGTACAAGCTTTTTTTTGTTTTTTATTAAATAAGTGCCTATATTGGAAACATCATGATGCAACAGTTTTTTCAGATGCAGTTTTTAAAATTTTTAAGGAATGTCGTTTGCGGTGGACAGTTTTCTCTTCTTCTTTTTGTATAAAGTTGTGAAACTCTTGTCCGTAAATGTGGACAGAAAACCCATAGCTTGGTCTTAGGAGATTAATTTTAAGAATAAAAGACTATTTAATATGGGTTCAATAGAGGCAAACATTGGGTCTTTATGGGGTAAGGAAGCTTTTTTCTTGTGGAAAATCAAATGGCAGGTGCAGAGGCTTTTACACGCCAGAGAGTAGGAATAAAGAAAATGTTGGTGTTTCATATAAAAACTCTTTACCCGAGGTGACTATTGACTGGACAAGGTGATCTAAAAATGTAAAAAGTTACTTGAAACACCTTAGATCCTAGATGCATAAGAAGCCACTATAGCAAAAGAGCTATGTTTGCAAAACACCCGTATTAACCCTTTCATGCATGAATTATGAGAACCTTAGTCAAGATTTTTTTTCCTGAGTGTTTTTATTCCTCTTTAGGCATTTATGAACCTATTTTTCAGGGAGTTACAAAAATGTCCACTCAGCTGGAGACCATGTGTTTAATTTCTGAAGCAAAGAAACATGTATTTAAAATCCAGCATCAGAAAGTGATAAATATGTGAAAACTATGAAATAAGAATATTTTTCATGCAGCTAATCTGATGTTTTCTCACATTTTAACATACTCTAATGTAGTGTTTTTCAACCATGGGGTCGGGACCCCATGTGGGGTCGCCTGGAATTCAAATGGGGTCGCCTGAAATTTCTAGTAATTGATAAAAAATAATTTTAAAAAATGTACTAATAAAAAATATATGATGAGTTGAGAGAGACAATCCCAATCCATAAAAGACAAACTGTGAGTCTGAAACTGAAGCACTGTGGTTCTGTTTATCTGTCAAATGTTCATTGTGGTCGGTTTCAGATGCTGCAGCTCTTTCATAATTCATAGTTTGAGTTCTTGTTTGTTCAGTATTAATTGTCAGCCTTGAAAATCCAAGCTGGACTGACTGTACTTATCCTGACCAAGGAAAATTAAACTCTCACATTGTGCAGTAATCTACACCAAGGTTATTGTCATTAACGAAAACTAACGAAATGACGAAAACTAGAATTGAAAAAACATTTTCGTTAACTGAAATAAATAAAAACTATAATTAAAAGAAAAAAATGATTAACTGAAACTGTATTGTGTGCTTACAAAACTAACTAAAATGTATAAAAATTATGGATAAAATTCCCTTCCTTTTCATCTTTGTCAACGTCGGATTGATATGAAAGTAGGGCTGCTCGATTATAGAAAAAAAAAATAATCACGATTATTTTAGCAATAATTGAAATCACGATTATTAAAAACGATTATTTGCTAACCTTAAAGTTGTTTATTTTTTTCTTGCAAAGCAATGTAAAATATACTCTTTAAACATAAATAAAGCTTTTAACCACTAAAACAAAGTATTTTCACTTTTGTACGAAACAAAACAATCCTTGAATGCAAATAAGTGTACTGTAAATTCAAGTATGTTTCCTTTTGTAAATAAATAGTGCACTGGAATTAAACTGCCACAGACTTGCCATAGAACTGTAGCAATAAAAAAAACAAGCTCACGTAAAGTGCAAATTATAAATTCAAGTATGTTCAATGTAGTATGAAACATAGTAAATTCAGTGAGGTTTCAGTTAAGGCCTTCTGTTTACATCAGCCATCTAGAATACGCACGTTAGGGTTATACGGGTTAGGGTTAGGTTAATACGGGAGTTGCAGCGTAAAGAGATTCGGAGATTGAAGATTGCCTTGCGGACGAAGTTGTTTTTATGCGTTTTAGTTTTTCATAAGATTATGATAAAGGTCGCGGTGGTTAAACTTTAGATGGTTAAAAAGGTTTGTTGTGTTAGCGGTCGGTGCGGACACAACTACGAAACACTTTTTGCACGTGATGTGTTTTTGCTCTTCGACTTCTTCATCAAACCCAAAGTGATTCCATACAATTGAATCTGACTTGCCTTTTTTCTTTACCAAGCACTTCTGCTGTGATTCTCCTGCCGTTTTTCCAGACCGCTAGGTACAACTGTCCTCTTGGGGTGGACCTGCCGGCTAGCTGGCAGCAGTAGCTTAGAGGGGGGCGGGGCAGAGCAGCTCATGGTAACTTGCGTGAATTAAAACAACTCAAACTTAATAATTGTTTTTTCTCAATTACATAATTTTTGTAATCGTTGCGTGTAATAATCGAAATCGTAATTGAATTTCGATTAATTGCACAGCCCTATATGAAAGCGATTTATTTTGCTGTAGCAATTGTAGCTAGCGACACCATACGGTACTTCGCGGTCCGTCACTTCTCATCACTTGTTGTTTAGTCGTCTTCTGATCCCCACTCTACCTGGAAACATGGAGACTAAAGTTGGGAGAAAGCAGCAGAGTCCTGTCTGGGATTTATTCAAATATGACGGCGAAGAAGATAAAAGATATAAAAAAAAACTAAAATTAACACTAAAACTAAGCATTTAGGAAAAAAATGAAAACTAATAAAAACTAGCAAACCTGCTCTAAAAACTAATTAAAACTAACTGAATTAGAGAAAAAAAGTCAAAACTAAATAAAATTAAACTATAATGAAAAATCCAAAACTACTATAACCTTGATCTACACCTGGCTTTTCTGCCTTTGTCCATAATAATATACAGGGTGGGGAAGCAAAATTTACAATATTTTGAGGCAGGGATTGAAAGACAGTGTATGACCAGTTAGTTTATTGAAAGTCATGAGAATTTATTTGCCACAAGAAAATTGACATAATAGAAAATGTTTGTATTCTATGTGTCCTCCTTCTTTCTCAATAACTGCCTTCACACGCTTCCTGAAACGTGCGCAAGTGTTCCTCAAATATTCGGGTGACAGCTTCTCCCATTCTTCTTTAATAGTATCTTCCAGACTTTCTCGTAATAGTTTTGCTCATAGTCATTCTCTTCTTTCCATTATAAACAGTCTTTATGGACACTCCAACTATTTTTGAAATCTCCTTTGGTGTGACGAGTGCATTCAGCAAATCACACACTCTTTGACGTTTGCTTTCCTGATTACTCATATGGGCAAAAGTTTCTGAAAAGGTATGGATAATAGTGTTAGGTATGATTATGACATCAATATATGTTTGGTTTCAAAACAATTGACGTAGTGCCTGCTGAGAAAAAACAACTAAATGTTCATTGTAAATTTTGCTTCCCCACCCTGTACATTATATAGACTAAATGTCGTCTAAAATTAACATTTATTTGCAGCATTGTATAGCAAACTATTACATGATCAAAAACAAATTAATTTTAGCAAAAAAAAAGAAAGGTCTCCCATTTGAATGTCTGGGGTCACCAGAAATTTGTGATGTTAAAATGGGGTCATGAGCCAAAAAAGGTCGGAAACCAGTGCTCTAATGTTAGTTATTACTTCATGGAGATAGTATGCAAAAAAAAATAAAAAATTTTGTTTAAGAAAACTGTTAATTACAGTCTAATAACAATTAATGGATTTACACTCAAACATGTTACAGATCAGGTTTATCAAGAACAGCAAAGTTACAGTGCTGGTATGAATGTCAGTGTATGGGATGGTGCATAAGGGTCAAAACACGGTATTTGAAATCTCTCTGACGGGACATTTTAGTGACAGTTTCACAGATTTGTGTTGCTAGATGACCCACATTTTAACTTTTAAATTAATTTTTGCTTTAGTCGGACCATAGCCCAGCCAGCATGTCCATGTGGGCCCCAGAAGGGTTACAACTGGGCTGCATATAAGGGTCCCATGTGGGTTTGTCCGCAGTTTCCATGGTGACCCCACATGTGTTTGCCCAGATCAGAATGGTTTGAACCTTTTGGCGGGCCGGATTTGGCCCCCGGGCCACATGTTTGACACCTGTGATTTAGAGATGATATTGTCAATATTGTAATAATTACACTCCAAATTTTCTCATCAGATACAACAAAAAAGCCATCAAAGCCAGAAACCAGAGAAAAGTAGAGGGAAACTGGTTGCACTTTGGCTGTTTATAAGAGGTGGGAAAATTGTGATTCAGATCATGAATCATGATTCCACCTCAGAAGATCGTCATATGATCTTCTTCCCAGATTGCCGTGAATGACAGGACTGCAGAGCCTCAGCTGAGATATTTACTCAATCGAGCGGCTTCGTAGATGTTTACTCTGTTCCTGCACCAGCTACAGATTCTATACAAGCAATTTGACCGAATGAGTTTATATAGTCAGTGAAATTTCAGATTTATGACACATGGAATAGAATAGTGTGTTAATTTAGCATTAATTGATATTATTGTAACCAGTCTTGACACACACATCAATTTTAACCCATAAAAACCCAAACATCCACTGGCAACCAAAAGTATCTACTGATCTAAACACTTTAACACCTGTTGATCCATTAATCCTATCAATACATGTAAATAATTGGTGTAAAATACAGTTTGTCATCTTTTCATGCTCATCAGATATGACCCATTTGGACATTCAGAGGCTCTGTAGTTACCATGGAAACACCGTCATCTTCTAAAACACTGATTCACCAGTATTTAGCCTTTCTTAAATGATTTATCACCATTTATTGTACTATTATCCTCTTTATTTTGTCTTTTTCCAGTAAAAATCTGGTAATTTCATATTAAAGTTGTGGATTATTAGGTCAAAAATGTTGAAAACTGAAGAAAAAGTGACTTTTTTGGCAAAGTTTTCAATAATTGAAGGTAAAACCCAGTGTCTCCATCCACTGTCGTTGATCCAACTGTATGGATTTTACTGGTGAATCAATGTTGTAGGAGATGACGGTGTTTCCACGGTAACTACGGAGCCTCTAAATATCCAAATGGGTCGTATCTGATGACCGCGAAAAGATGACAAACTGTATTTTACACCAATTATTTACATGTATTAATAGGATTAGTGGATCAACAGGTATTAAACAGTTTAGATCAGTAGATGCTGTCGGTCGCTGTTTGGGTCTTTATGGGTTAATTTGGAAACCATAACCAGACATAAGAATACAAATATGACTACATATATTAAAATAATAATATCAGGCAAGAACATTAGCAATAAAGTTTACATATACCAGAGAATAACATTGGTAGTATGCTTAACCCATAAAGACCCAAACAGCCAACAGCAACGAAAACCATTGACTGATCTAAACAGTTTAACACCTGTTGATCCATTAATCCTATCAATACATGCCAATAATTGGTGTAAAATACAGTTATTCATCTTTTCATGGTCATCAGATATGACCCATTTGGACGTTCAGAGGCTCCGTAGTTACCATGGAAACAGTCATCTTCGAAAACATTGATTCACCAGTAAAACCCATGGAGTTGGATCAATGACAGTGGATGGAGACACTTGTTTTTACATTCAGTTATTGATATCTTTGCTGAAAAAGTCACTTTTTCTTCAGTTTTCTCTGTTTCCGAAATATTAACCCTCTACTTTAATTTGAGTTTTTAAGAAACTTTATGAAACTATCTACATGATCAGTATTTTAACCCATAAAGACCCAGTGCTACTTTTATAAAATGAATTTTTCTCTCTACTTAAACTTTCTTAAGTATATCAGGTGAAAAAAATAGGCACAAAATAAGCTTTTTGCTTCTAGCCTATTCCTTTTTTGGTTTTTATGCTTATTATGGTGATTGTACATTGTGCAACAATTAATGTACAAACTAAAAATAAACCATTCATTCATCCATTCATTCATTTGTCAACATTTATTACATTATCTGTATTTTGTGTTTTTGAGTGTATATCTGGTATTTTCCTATATTTGATTTACTGATCATGTAGAAGTTCATGGAAACTGAGATTAAAGTTGAAGGTTATTATATCAGAAACAGAGAAAATTGAGGAAAAAGTGACTTTTTCAATGACGATATTAATAACTGAACGCAAAAACATGTGGGTCATATCCACAGGTTGCGCTACACATTTTTATTGTCCGTCATTTTGATGGACAGGGTCGTAAAAATTCTGTCATAACATATTATCTGTCATTTCAAATTTTTATTTTTTGATGATAATGATATATATTTAGTAGTATTTAATGTTCAAAAACATCTCAATGATGCAGCAACTGCAGTTTCTGCTGGCTGATAAACTAACGTGACATCACAACTAGCATAATTATATACACCACTTTTAATTGGTGTGTTATCTGTAGACATTCTAAGCTTTCCTTTTGTTTGTTCACACAGTGTCAATCCCATGCACTAAGGGTTCGGGTTCAGGTTCTGTGAACCACAGATCTGGGCACAAATTGACATGCCATCAAATAACACATGGAAGGTAGAAAATGTGTACATATAACACACCAAATGCCAACAGAACTGGTGTATTCCTTGCTTGTCTGTCATCCTCCACCACATCAGTCCCTCTTTTTTCACCGCGTTTATCAGTGCCATCACATTTACTGGGCTTTTGAAAATAACTAAGGAGATTCGGCTGCCTTCACAGTTTGCACTAGCAAAGTAGCATCTAATTTTGGCAAAAGTCAGCAAAACAACGATTACTCTCAGTATTTTAATCTGTCAAAATGACGGACGGCTTTCAGAATTTTCCGTCATTTAAAAAAAAAATCCATCAATGATGGAATATTTTCAGTTAACGCGACCTCTGGTCATATCTGACAATGAAATGATGACAAACTGCAACAGGTGGATCAACAGGTGTTAAACGTTTTAGATCAGTAGATGTTTTTTGTCATTGGTGGCTGTTTAGGTCTTTATGGGTTAAATATAGGAAAATACTTTATTTTCACTGAAAAAACACAAAATACAGAGGATAATATTCTAATAAATGGGTATAAATCACTTAAAAAAAGTTAAATACACAGAAAAAAATATTTTGGAACTGCCACAAAAGTAGCTCTGGGTCTTTATGGCTTAAATATTAAACTTAAGCCTTTTTTTTTTTCTGGCAACACAGTCAGTATTATTTCTCTCTTTATATCTGAGAAATCTCCTCCATCCAAGATCACAGTTTGCTTTAATCGTCCCAGACAGGAGTGTTAAGTGGTGCAGGTGAACAAAGACCGAAGATCAATATCAATAGCTGTGTAAAAGAGGAGCTCCTGCTTTCATTCTCTCTTCACGCCACAGCTGGGATCCACTATTTCTGTGAGGTCCGACCGAAAAGCCTCCAGTCCTGAACCTAGCCTTTCCGCCACGCACCGGAGACGTCCCACTATATTATTACAGGAGAACGGCAACAAAAATAGCTTCAACAGACAGAGACACCGATCCTGTGGACCAAGTGGAGTAAAGATCACAATGTGAACTATTACAAACATTCAGATCCGCTGGCCTCAAGGTTTCTAGCCACTTCTGTTCAAACAGCCAAACCCTGTGTTATTCTAGAAGATCGAGTTACTAGGCACAGCTAACCAAAATAACATATTTCATATCTACTAACATTGACCTTGGATGGGAAACAGACGTTGCTTCAGGGGTTACCTACAGATGTACGTCTTAAAAGAGCTTCGCATAGTCTCTGGTTGACAGTGAAGAACATCTGCCCGGGACAACACCCCGTATAACACACAAGACACACTGTAATAGGAAGTCTTTTGTGCAAATAGAAAAAAAAAACACAAAAAAAACAACCTACTTGTTTCAGTTCAGTATTCGGGAAATCTACATCAGGTGTCTTTTTCGTCTTACAAGCGTCATGACTAACCTCATTAACCACTAACTCATTATCTTTCAGGGGCCACATTCAGTCCAATTTGATCTCCAGTGGGCCGGACCAGTAAAATAATAACATAATAACCTATAAATAATGACAACTCCAAATTTTTGTCTTGGTTTTGGTGAAAAAAACGCATTAAATTATGAAAATACTTACTTTTGTAAACTATCCAAAACAAAAAAGATGTGAATAACCTGTACATTTTAAATTTCTTTAGAAAATTAAGTGTTATTTTAATAATATTATGCAAAAATTACACTGAAGATATTAAATCAGAAATGAGTGGGAAAACAATCATGAAGTGTCTGAGTTTCATGTTCATGTCAGAACAGCGTCAGTCGTCCGTGTTATTGATTCTATACGTCTGCGAACACTACTGTTACAATGAACATCACTCGTCCCTCATTCCGTATGTTGATATCGCTATTGTAAAGGCCTGTCGGGCACGTCTGTCCCAGAGGGGTTCAATTAGTTTGAGATATGGTGACTGTGAGGGCTGCAGCGTATCATTCACATCATTTCCATACTCATCAACCCATTCAGTGTCCGCTGATGTCAAAGGATGGGGCCGCTGTCATCCTGGAAAAGCCTTTTCCATCAGAGTTTAACTTTAATTTTCCCACCTGTCTGCCGCCGTGACTTTGCAAGTAACGAGCAGTAGCGCTGACAGAAAGCAGAAGAAAAGGGAAAGCTTCCTACAAGACAAATCATTAATTTTTGCTAACAGTTTGGCTTTGCAAAGGTCATTATTTCTAAATGGGAGCTATTTTGAACACTAGTGATTTCACTTCACCCATGACGACCCAGTGCTACTTATATGGCAGTTCCAAAATAGTTTTTTCTCTATAATTAACTTTTCTTACGTGATTAAACACCATTTATTATAATATTATCCTCTGCATTGCATGATTTTTCACTAGAAATCAGGTATTTTTTTATATTTAATTCACTGATTACACTGGGTTAAAAAAAAAATCTCCAACATGCATTATTTCACTTGACGGCCTTTAGCGTTGATTACATTCACTATGCCATCATTTGTATACACAATATTTATGCAGTGTCACAGTATTTTTTTACATCAATATTTGCGCTCATTTCAGTTGCAGATCTTGTATTGATGGTAGAGAGTCGGACCGCTGTGTAAAGTCTTTTCCATCACATCCCAAAGGTTCTCAGTGGGGTTCCGGTTTGGACTCTGTGGTGTCCAGTCCATGTGTGAAAAGGATGTCTCACACACCTGAACATCTATTTCACAAGTTGGATGTTGTCCAGTCTTTGTGCTCTCTACAAAGTGACGGTTGTAAAAGAAATGACAAGTGACTATGAGAAGTACTTGTTGCAAATGAAATGTATTAATCAGATAGATGTGCGTTTTTTATATGTGCGTTTGTAGCTGTGTGTTTGTTTTTTACTTTTGATTTTATTGTAAAGAACTTTGTGAAACCTTTCTGCAAAAAGCGCTGTATAAATAAACTTTATAATAATAATAATAATAATTATTATTATTATTACTACTACTATTATCACTATTACTATTATTACTACTATTATTATAATTATTATTACTACTACTACTATTATTGTCATTATTATTATTATTATTATTATTAATATTAACATTATATTGTTATAATTATTACTATTATTAATACTATTATTATCATTATTATTATTATTATTATTATTATTATTATTATTATTATTATTATTATTATTGTTATTATTACCACTATTATTATCATCATTATTACTACTACTACTTCTACTACTACTATTATTATTAAACCTTTCTGCAAAAAACGCTGTAAACATAAACTTTATTATTATTATTATTATTATTATTATTATTATTATTATTATTATTACGACTATTATTGTCATTAGTAGTAGTAGTAGTAGTAGTAGTAGTATATTACTACTACTACTACTATTATCATTATTATTACTACTATAAAAAATAATCATTTTTTAAAAAAGAAAGAAACAAAAAAATTTCCTTTTTAACAGTATCATGATATATCGTGATATATCGTATCGTGATCCTAGTATTGTGATTTGTATCGTATCGCCAGATTCTTGCCAATACACAGCCCTAGCTGTTACTGAACTCTTCCTAAATTAAAACTTTTGAACATAAATTCTTGGGGGTTTTTTGCAGTTATTTGAGGTCTTACTCGTCATTTTCCATAAATTAACCCCTCCTAAAAGTCATATTTTGATGTGGAATCTGGGAGTAGTAGTTTCAGTTGTTCCTAGCACGAATAAAAAATGCTCATTTCACTCAAACACATACCATAAATAGTAAAAGTAGCGGTTTCTTAATTTTTTCCAGAGCTGTTCGTACACTCTATTGTGTGTACACTGCAGTGGCCTACACACTCCCATCTGCACACAGTTGCTGATAAAGGCATGCCAAGCCTCCTGTGAGACAGACGGGGAAGCTAATATTCTCCCCACTGTGATCACACTGCAACAGAAGCAACACACATCAGGCTTTTAATCACTTTGTTTTACAATGAAGCGGCATACAGGGAAAAGACAACATGCTTCTAGCTTGGCCCGCTCTTCTCTCTTAAATTTATGGCCCTTTAAGTAACTTTACTATTTACTCAGCGGTGTAGGGAGGAGTCACAGACAGCAGAGCCCAGAAGGATCCTTGGCAGACACTGTATTTGTCTTTACCTAATATTTTTTAAATTCTTTGACTGAGCTTCGACACATTCTTTGTTTTTTTGAGGCTGGAGTGTGATTTACACACTCCTGTCTGCCCCAGTGGTCATGAACTCTCCATCAGTGAATCATTATGGCCTAAAGCTGTGGTTCCCAATGCTTTTTTATTGGTCCTCAAATTGCGCGAATGTAACTTGCGCATAAAAATGTACCTAATGGAAAACGACATTTTTGCCAAAACTCTCATCCATCCATCCATTGTCTGCTGCTTATTCGGGGCCGGGTTGCGGGGGTAACAGTCTAAGCAGGGATGCCCAGACTTCCCTCTCCCAAGACACCTCCTCCAGTCCTTCCGCGGGGATGCCGAGGCATTCCCAGGCCAACCAAGAGATATAGTCTGTCCAGCGTGTCCTAGGTCTTCCCCGAGGTCTCCTCCCAGCGGGACATGCCTGGAACACCTCCCCAGGGAGGCGTCCAGGAGGCATCCGAAACAGATGCCTGAGCCACCTCAGCTGGCCCCTCTGGATGTGGAGGAGCAGCGGCTCTACTCCGAGCTCCGTGTAATGATTGTGTTTCTCTGTAATGTCTCTTTAAGAGTTCTTGGTTTCTACGATGACGCTACGCTAACGTGAGGGCGTAACCTATACAGTTCAAGATCAGACCAGAGTTACTGTCGTTACCTTTTTGTGGCTATTCATCAGTTTGGACTCTTAATACATTTTTTTCATGTTTTTCCTCCGCAAAACTGTGCTTGTGCGACATGTGAAGAATGTCTGAGCTTCCCTGCAAACATTAAATGTGCAGTGTGACGGTAAAGAGCTGTTTCCAGTCTTGTTTCTAACTTTTCTGACCCGTGGAGGCCTCCCTGGTGACTAAGCTCCTCCCCCTATCCCTAAGGGTGCGCCCAGCCAGGAAATTCCTTTCGACCGCTTGTATCCGGGATCTTGTCCTTTCGGTCATGACCCAAAGCTCATGACCATAGGTGAGGGTAGGAACATAGACTGACCAGTAAATCGAGAGCTTCGCCTCTCGGCTCAGCTCCTTCTCCACCACAACAGACCGATACAACGACCGCATCACTGTACACGCTGCACCGATCCGTCTGTCAATCTCACGCTCCATCCTTCCCTCACTCATGAACAAGACCCCAAGATACTTGAACTTCTCCACTTGGAGCAAAGACTCTGCCGACCCGGAGAGGGCAGACCACCTTCTTCCAGTCGAGAACCATGGCCTCAGATTTGGAGGTGCTGATCCTCATCCCACTCACTTCACACTAAGCTGCAAACCGCCCCAGGGCACGCTGAAGGTCCAGGTTTGATGAGGTCAACAGGACAATGTCATCTGCAAAAAGCAGAGACGAAATCCTGTGGTCCCCAAACCGGACGCCCTGTCTGACATGAATTGGTAAAATTAAGTAGATCTCTCCTGAGCTTAAACCCCCAGAATCACAAGCCCTCCCCATAGTTTTCACACAATTTATCAGTAAATGCATGTTTCTGTGCATCAGAAATTAAATGTGTGGTGTCCAGCTGAGTGGACATTTTTGCAACTTCATGAAAAATAGGTTCATAAGAATTTTATTTATTTATTTATTTATTTTTATGTATTTAAAAAAAAAAAAAAGTAATTATTTTTTATCTTATTTTATTTTATTTTTTAAGTCATTTTTCAGAAGAAAATTTTCAATCGCATTGTTGTTTTCATGCCTAAAGAGGAATAAAAACACTCAGGAAAAAATTTTGATTAAGGTTCTCATAATTCGTGCATGAAAGGGTTCAGATTTTACTGATTACTTTTAAAGCCCGAATGGGTCTGGCCCCAAGTTATATAATTTAGATGACATGTTAGTTACCTACGAGCCAGCACGCAGCCTTAGATCCTCGGGGGGGCAGAGGGCTCCTGGCTGTTCCAAAGTCGGGGCTTAAATCTAAAGGTGACCGGGCCTTTTCCATCAGGGCCCCTCGACTTTGGAACGGCCTGCCCGAGGAGATAAGGCTTGCGGAATCGGTGGCATCTTTTAAATCATTTCTTAAAACACACTTTTATAGACTTGCTTTTATGTGATGTTTGTCCCTTTTCATTTTAATTTCTTTTTTTTTTTTTTTTTTTTTTTTTAAATTTGAATCTTATCCTGTTTGATTGTTGGTTTATATTCCCATACATGATGTTGTTTTATCTCACGCCTTTATTTTTGCATTGATTTAACAGCATCATGTTACGTTATCCCTGCCCTCTTTATTCCGATTCTTTTAATTTATTCGAAGTGTCATGTTTCTGCATTGCGGTACACATCTCTCCTATTGTGTTGCTTCTGTTTTAGTGTTTTTACTTACATCTTGTATTCTGCTGTTGTGCCCTTTACTTGTTTGTCAAAAGCACTTTGTAAACTTTGTTTTTAAAAGGTGCTATATAAGTAAAGCTATTATTATTACCTCCGCCAAGGAGGTTATGTTTTTGCCAGGGTTTGTTTGTTTGTTTGTCTGTTTGTTTGTTTGTCTGTCCGTTAGTGTGCAACATAACTCAAAAAGTTATGGACAGATTTTGATGAAATTTTCAGGGTTTGTTGGAAATGGGATAAGGAAGAAATGATTAAATTTTGGTGGTGATCGGGGGTGGGGGGGCCCACGGGGGGGCCCATTTCCAACAAACCCTGAAAATTTCATCAAAATCTGTCCGTAACTTTTTGAGTTATGTTGCACACTAACGGACAGACAAACAGACAGACAGACAGACAAACAAACCCTGGCAAAAACATAACCTCCTTGGCGTGGGGGGGCCCACGGGGGGGGCCACTGATCAGCCTTGACGGAGGTCTGCGCTCTCCGAGTGCTTTTCTAGTTATTATTATTATTATCATTATTATTATTGTTATTATTATTATTATTATTATTATTATTATTATTATTATTATTATTATTATTATTATTATTATTATTATTATTATATAGAGATTAATCAATGGCTATTCATTAAGGAGGTTGTCAGTTTCTACCAGGCAGTAACATTTCAGGCCACCCTGACCTCACGCTTCTTGAACACACGGATAATACAAGGGCAAACGTTCTTGGCTTTAACAAACGCAGAGGGGAAAGTGCTGCGGATCTAAAAGTATTACACCCTCTAGGGCTTAGATGGCTGATATCGGGGAGTGCACTCAACTAAAGATGAACCTTTTGCTTTTTTTTTTTTTTTAAATCGTCCATATCAGTGAAGATAAGCCAACAGAAGGATAGAGATAGAAAAAAAAAAAAAAAGAGAGCGGGTGAGAGAGATTGGCATGACTCATTGCAGCATGAGATGTTGGATCTAACATATTTGTTCAGGGTCATTTTGGTCCTGTCGCTTGATATTAAAAGCCAGTACTGCGGGTGAATATATGACATATCATTTAAAGCGTTTCGTACGTGGATACTGACATGTTTGCTAACACGTTTTTTGTTTTTTTTCTTGTCAGTGAAGTAATGCACGGGAGAATATGGACGGGCTATGTGTGCACGCCAATGAAATATTCATGGAGAACTACTCAGAACTCTGAAGAGGGTAGAGCACAAACAGCACCTCAGCAGATGAGAAAAAAGCCCCCGAGGAATAACAGCAAGAGAAAATACCAGTGAGAAGGGGAGAAAAGAATATACAGAATTATATTTAGAGGAAAAAAATAAGATGAGAGATTCCAGAAAGCCGTTTGAGGATAAGATAGGGAAATGAATTGTGCTCTTCATACAACATTTGTTCATGAGGATTCTAACCTCTGACACGTTTGATCACATCCATGAGACCGCCGACTGTCCACCGACACACCTGGGATACGCACAACCACAATATTTAAAGCCTCCTGGGTCTGTCTGCATAATGACTGACATGTTCTTGGAATAATCTGAGGACTCATCCTGATCACTTCCACCTGACCCCGAGGGGATGATGATGATGATGATGATGACGACCAGTGTTTTGCAAATTCCATACCTTAGAGCAGGGGTGTCAAACGTATGTTAGTTCAGGGGCCACATTCAGCCTAATATGATCTAAAGTGGGCCGGACCAGTGAGATAATATAAATAATAGGATAAGAATTTATAAATAATGTCAACTTCTAAGTTTTCTCTATGTTTTTGAGTGAAAAAAATAAAATTCTGTCATGAAAATGTTTACATCTACGAACCGTACTTGAACATAACATGAACAAAACTGAACAACCTGAAAATTCTGAAGAAAAAAAGTGCAATGTTAACAATATTACGCCAAAGTTGATCATTTATACATGTGCATCACAACTTAGAGATTTAGTAACAGGCAGAATATTGTATAAAATTCCACATACTTCTCTTAAGACATTTCACATTGTTCATATTTGTTCAGGATATTCATATTTTATGTAAAAGGATAGTCTGTAAATGTAACTTTTTTTCTAATTTAACTTTTTTTATACTAAAACAAAAAGATAATTTTTTGCAGTTTTCATTATTTATAGGTTATTATGATAATAATAATTTTCGAGCATGCATAATTTCATTTCATTTGTTTTTATTATTATTATTAGTAGTAGTAGTAGTCGTAGTAGTAGTAGTAGTAGTAGTATTTACTATTATTATTTATTTATTTTGTTGTTTGTTTGCTTATCAATCATTTATGTACCAGTACTTATATTCTGTTGGTTGATTTTTGTTTTGATTTTACTGTCTACATGTTCAAAATAAAGATTTCATTCATTCATTCATTCATATTTTACTAGTCTGATCCACTTTAGATTGAATTGACCTAAAATGATTTTAACATCCTTGATTATTAATATCTTCAGTGTAATTTTTGTATTTCACAAATTCATCCCAGGGGCCAGATTGGACCCTTTGGCGGGCCGGTTTTGGCCCCCGGGCCGCATGTTTGACACCTGTGCCTTAGAGTATTACTGTCTCAGAATTGTAATGCGTTACATGACTCCTGTTACTTTTGAGTAACATACAGACCCTTTTAAAAGGATGTATAAATCCACTATAATAACAAAATATAGAACATTAGAAGTACGCATAAAATAAGATATTATAGTTAATTGGTTATCATGATAGGAAGATACTTATCATATTTATTGATTACTGTATTTGGAGTAAATATTTGGGGTGGATATGTATATTATAGTTTATATTGAAAACGGCTGATTATTGCAAATCTGATTGTGTTTTGAGGTGACTAAAAAAACAGTGTATATGAATGGTTTTTATGGATGTTTTGTGTTATTGTAAAAAAAATATACAGGGGAAAATGTGTGTTAACAAAGCAAAGGAGGCGGATCTAGTTTGATTATTAGTTTGTAAAAAGGGGGTGGGAGTCAATAAGTTATACTTCTTCCCACTCCTTTTCGAGCGCAAAAAAATTTCATTTATTTATTTGTTTTGACCATGTATGATTCTTTGTTATCTGATTATTCTATGTGCTCGAAATAAACTAAAACTACGAATACTACTACTACATACAGACCCTGTTGAGCCGCATCATGTAATAAATTCCCATTATATAATAAAAGTTCAAAATGTAATAAGAATGTCACGTCATCTTGTAATAAAGCCGCATTATGTAATAAACTGACGCATTTTGTAATGAACTACGTCAACACGTTATATAGTAAATTTTTTATATTGTTAAAGACACTTTCCCGGGTTTTTTTTTTTTTTTTTTTTCAGCGGCCATAGATGTTTTATGTTGATTGAAATATATCACTGGGTTACAAAAAAAAAATTTTTTTGCAAGTTGTCTAGGTTTTTTCAACTGAATTAGGACCATTTTGCACCGCTAAATCCAAAAATGACATCTGTTTTTCTCAATCAGGTCAGATTTTTTTGCTAATTTGATTTGGAAAAATTTGATCTTCTCACAAAATATCGTAATTAATGCCAAAATAAGATTGGTAAGCACACTTTATGAAACTTGTGACTTGATTCCTATTAGGTACAATGGTGTATTCACCGCAGATGTAGCAGAATACGTCAGGCTTATTTTTGCAAGATCTTCTAGTCGAAGCCATTTCATTCACCTGTAATACAGTCTACTCTCATTAAACCGCCCGCCGTTATATCGCCATTTTCGCTCACCGCCGACCAAAACCATTGCACAAAAATCCCCAATGCATTATTCCATTAGCTACCGCCATTTCCGCCTATCGCCATCCACCAGCCCAGTTCTATGCACAAACAACAGTTATGCCATTGATTTCCCGACCGTTATACCGCCAGCGTGATTGCCATCGAGTACACATAAATTTTAACAATGCAATGAAACAAACGCGTCAGACGCTGATCGCGACAAGCTACGAGTAGGTCTACGGAACGGCCACCGTTCATTTATCGCAGAACACTCAGTAGGTCAGGATGTCGGGAAGAGGACGTGGGATTAAGCCAAAGCCTCAAGATGATGGGGTGTCATTTCCCGACACGGTATAATAATGCTTAAAATGTTTCCCCACTTTAAATGATCCCTTACAACGTAACAGAATCAAGATTTATTTAGAAACGCAATTAGAACGGGTTAACGGAGGCAGCATAGACATCATATAGTAAAGACATGCACATTATGGACGCAACCCGTTGTAACGCCATTTTCGCTATACCGCCAATTTGGCCGTGAACGGAAGTTGGCGGTATAACGAGAGTAGACTATATTTAAAAAACCATTAATCATAAATTGGCAAAAGTAAAATCTTCAGAACTCATTTATTGCAAGAAATATGAAAGAATTTTGTATCATATGATGTGAAAATGCCCATAAATGTAAGCAAAAATGTTAAAAAGCCAATATGTAGCATAGTTCAGAAAGTTGACCTGATTGAGCAAAATGAATGTGATTTTTGGATTCAGCACACCAAAATTATCCTAAATCAGCTCAAAAAACTTAAACAATAAATTTGTTGTTGACCAGTGTTATGAGTAAAAAATGTTTGGTAACGCAGGCGATATTGAACATGTACCGAGTAAAATATCATTGAAAAGTGATTAATAATGCCTTACACGACTGCATTACAGCAAAAAGTAATTGTTACTGTAATGCATTACTTTTGTAATATGTTACTCCACAATCCACCCCAATATTTAAAGCCTCCTGTGGAATCTCCTGGTTGTTTCTCTACATGACTGACATGTTCTTGTCATGGTCTGAGGCCTCATCCTGATCACTTCCCTCTGTCCCCGAGGGGATGATGATGAAGGTGATGGTGATGATGATGATGACAAGAGCCCAGAGAACAGACTATTTAATGCCAAACACCTCCATATTCTGGCTTGGGTTCATTCCAAATGCCCTCATTTTCTCCCTCTTTAACAAAAGACAGAGGGAGCTTAGCGTGGTCCTGTCAGAGCACATGCACAAATCCTGACACGTTCACTTTCATCAGCTCAAACTACAGTAAATCACGCTGCATCTCTCTGCAACAACAGTCAAACCACAGTGAGCACAACTGACTAAAAGGCTCGACAAACCTCTATGAATGGGAGCTCTCTGCTTTAGACAGTACACTGCCAAAAAAAAAAACAAAAAAAAAGGTGTCTAAAAACAAGATAAAAACACTAAATCTGAGGAAAAAGGAACTCAAAACAAGTGAAATATCTGTCCACGCAGCAAGATAATTTCACTTGACAAGAAAAGCATGGCTACAGATGTATGAACACTTCAAATAAGAAATTAAAGGAGTGATGTTTAGCTTTTTTTAAATGGAATTATTAGGCCTGTAACGGTAACTGTAACACAAAATTTTTGGTTCGGTACGTTTTCGGTTTTCAAAGCCACGGTTCGTTTTTTTTTTTTTTTTCGGTTCGGTACAGGAAGAAAGAAAACCCCTCAAAATGTTTATTAATGCATTTATGAATTTTTGAACATTTTTCCCCAAATTTTTGGACACAATAGAATATAGGAAAACAGGAATAATATAATTCTGCTGCTATACATCAAATAGAAAATAAAATAAATTATTAATATTACTAAATGTATTTTAAACATTAGTATTGCACTTTTCCCTGACAGGTAGTTTTGAACAAACAAAAAAACTCTAATCCCAGTTCTGTCAGTTCACATTCTGTATAAAAATATCAGCAAAAAAAATTCTGCATGAAGTGCAGCATTAACAGGAGGGTAAACTGGTATTCTGTTGAAACAAACTGAAGAGAAACACTGACAACAAACTGAACCAAATTATTTATTTTAGGACAGAAAACAAACTGTTTAGGACACTTTGTGCACTTGTGTGTGTGTGTGTGTGTGTGTGTGTGTGTGTGTGTGTGTGTGCGTGTGCACGTGCAAGGTGCGATTTGTCTGGGGTATGGTTTGTTTGTTTGTTGTTTTTTTGTTTGTTAGTTTTTTGGTCGGAGCCGGGGGGGTGCGGGGGGTGCGGTCCGGTCCATAACTAACGTAACTAACGCTGGTGTGAAACGAAAGTGAAACTTTATTTTTATATACTTTCAACGTCCAACTCCGAGTTCTATTCCTGTGTTATACAGCGTGTGTGAGAGAGACACAGACAGAGCTAGTGTCAGTGTTTTAGAACTACTGTAGTTCCTTGGGGCCAAACAACGTCTGTCTTAGTAATGTCTCTTTCCTCATTGTTGTCTTTCACCTGAACCTGAACTGATCCAAACTGGACTGGACTGATGGTGGAGGGTCTTCAGTCTCTTCCTTCCAGGTTCTCATCATATTTGTTGTTTTTTTTTTACCTTATATCAGCTGTTATTTCGTACTTCAGGTCAATGTGTGCGTCCTTCAATATGTCCGTGTGAAACTTGCACGGATTTAAAGTTCCGCATCAAACAATGTCTTTCATTCCTTTTTTCTTTTTCTCATCATACTGTGCCGTTTCGGTACAGCTGTGTACCAAACCGAACAGGTGTGTACCAAAACGGTTCGGTTTGGTTCGGTACGTGTAGTGTTACAGGCCTAGGAATTATGCATTTTCAATCACTTCTCTGTGGTCTACATAAACTGTAAATGCTCTGCCTGGGTCTGAATTCTTCATTAATTCAACTCCACAGGTCCATCTTCAACCCTATTTCTGAGTAATGACACCAGAAAGGTCATTTTGATCGCTGGCCCTTTAAATGCAAATGAGACACTTCATGCCCCACCCCCTCCAGGCTGTTGTCTGTGCTGCTCGGTCCCGTTCAACCAAAAACTGAACATTTTAGGTAATTGGCTCGAAGTTTGGACATATTTTCAGTTTTTACTACAACCGCTGCTGCTGATAAACAATTATGTCGTACTCTGAGAAATGTTCATCGGAAGTCTTGGCCTTATATGTGCAAATGTCGTGATGTAACTAGTTATAAAACATAACAAATTAAGCAGGAATTGAAACGGGTTGTAAAAATCTAACCAAGATAATTTTCACTTGTTCCATTGGCAGATTTTTTGCTGGAATTCAGCAAAAAAAAAATCTTGAATTAAGCAAAAAAAACTGCCAGTGGAACAAGTGAAAATTATCCCAGTAAGATTTTTCGAAATAAGGTTTTCAAGATCTATTGTCTAAAAATAAGTCCTTATATCTCACAGAAAAGTTACACTTTAGGTGATTATGTCTTATTTTAAGTGTGATGAAATATTTTGACTAGAAATGAGAAAAATACACTTGGTAAGATTTTAATTTTTGCAGTGTGGCGCATTAGGAGAAATGTTCGTCAGAGGTTTTGACCTTATATGTGCAAATGTTGTGACATAACTAGTTATAAAATATAACAAATTAAGCTGGAATTAAAACTGATTGTAGAAATCCACTCGATTTTTGCCAAAATGAATATAAAGAGCAGCAGCACCTGGAGGGTTCAAATTCAAACTCTACGAACTATTAGGGTCCAAACACAAATAAATGAAGCAAAGACTAATAAAAGTGGGTTTAGCAAAATATGAGCCCTTCACATTGCCAAAATCCAAATCTTACAAAGTGTATTTTTCTCATTTCTAGTCCAAATATCTCATGACACTTAAAATAAGACATAATCACCTAAAGAGGAACTTTTCAGTGAAATAAAAGAACTGATTTTTAGACAATAGATCTGGAAAATCTTATTTCCAAAAATCTTACCAAGATAATTTTCACAATTTTCAGTTTTCACATAATTTTTTGCTTAATTCAAGATATTTTTTTTTTTTTTTTTTGCTTAATTCAAGTTTTTTTTTTTTTTGTTTGTTTTTTTTTTGTTTTTTTTGCTTAATTCAAGCCAAAAATCTACCAGTGGAAAAAGTGAAAATTATCTTGGTAAGATTTCTTGAAATAAGATTTTCAAGATCTAGTGTCTAAAAATAAGTCCTTATATCTCACTGAAAAGTCACTCTTTAGGTGATTATGTCTTATTTTAAGTGTGATGAGATATTTGGACTAGAAATGAGAAAAATACACTTGGTAAGATTTGGATTTTTACAGTGTGATCCACTAATCCTATCAATACACTTATTTTTATCAGGTTTATTTAGCCAAAAATACCGGATAGTTGGTATTAAATTGAACATGGGAACTAACTGACAAGAAGACAAACCTTGGTTGTTCTACATCATCCCATCAGAGCGAGAGAAGCTCAATCGATACAGACAAAAAAATAAAAAATAAACACTTTCTATACAAGTTCAGTTGTCAAATCTAACCAATCCCTCCTCAACAGCAGCACAGACTGGATGGAAGAACGGTTTACCTGCCTTCAGAAAAAGGTCTTATTAGATTTAGGAGAAGTTGTGTGAACCTAAACTGAAATACAACCCGTCTCAGATGACTTCCTGCAGGTCTCGGTCTTGTCTGAGTCTTTTATTTCACTCAGTGTCAGACAAAGAGGAGTCATCGTTTTATTGTAGGTTTCACGCTGGTCAAGACCACAATTGCAGTGTTATTACCAAACTGTTGATGCTCATTTATTTGAAGCTGTCATTAAAAAGAAATAAACCTTTCAAACATTTTTCCAGCTCCACACTGGAAGTTCTATTTCAGTCGTTTGGTCAAATCGTACCATAATCAGTGTATTGTTTGAAAAACTAGTTTCCCATCATGCTCTTGTTGTGTATTTAGTCTGGTCTTGGTTTCGCCCTGCCTTAGAGTGATGGAGGGATTGAGTCTAAACATCACCGAAGTGGAGGTTTGGCACGGAAATGGATTTTAGTGATTGCATTTACTTTTGTCGTCTTATTTTAGCACTTCCCTGACCCCATTTCCAGCCATAATCAAGGTGTTTTTTTATGCTTAAACCTGACCAAATGTAACCATGGCATTCACTAGACATCTTTTGGAATGCCTTGCACATGGAGAAAAGATGCTTACCCTGCACGTCAAATAAATGTGCTCAAGGTGTTCTATGCATCCGGATTTTAGGCCTTGGCCAAGTCCCAGTATGAGGCAAGATAGGAGTGAGAATGAAGCAGTTACAGGCACAAAAACTGAGCAGATCTCAACTTTAACATGAGATATTTGTAAAATGATGTCATGATATTTGAAAGTCAATTAACCCTGCACATAAGAGGGTCCGCCCAGCAGGTACAGATAAGAACACAGGATACTATGTACATTTTCTGTGACCCTGGTCTGGTTTTTACACAGCAGAGGATGAGCTTATGAAATGGCATTGTATGTCACACCAGTTTTTATGAACCAAAGACTAATAAACGTGTTTTTTGCAAAATATGATCCCCTTTACACTGCAAAAATCTAAAGCTTACCAAGTGTATTTTTCTCATTTCTAGTTAAAAATATGTCATCACACTTAAAATAAGACATAAACACCTAAAGAGTAACTTTTCGGTGAGATATAAGAACTTATATTTAGACATTACATCATGAAAATCTTATTTCAAGAAATCTTACCAAGATCATTTTCATTTGTTCCATTGGCAGATTTTTTTGCTTGAATTAAGCAAAAAAAAATCTGCCAATCAAACAAGTAATAATAATAATAATAATAATAATAATAATAATAATAATAATAATAACTTTATTTATATAGCACCTTTAAAAACTGAGTTTACAAAGTGCTTTGACATTCAAAGCAAAAGGGCACAAGAACAGAATAAAAACAAAGTGAAAATAATCTTGGTAAGATTTCTTGAAATAAGATTTTCAAGATCTATTGTCAAAAAATAAGTTCTTATAGCTCAAGATCAATAGATTTGGAAAATCTTATTTCAAGAAATCTTTCCAAGAGAATTTTCACTTGTTCTATTAGCAGATTTTTTTGCTTGAATTAAGCAAAAAAGTCTTGAATTAAGCAAAAAAAAATTCTGACAATCGAACAAGTAATAATAATAATAATAATAATAATAATAATAATAATAATAATAATAATAATAATAACTTAATTTATATAGCACCTTTAAAAATTGCATTTACAAAGTGCTTTGACCGACAAAGCAAAAGGGCACAATAACAGAATAAAAACAAATTTAAAATTAGCTTGGTAAGATTTCTTGAAATAAGATTTTCAAGATCTATTGTCAAAAAATAAGTTCTTATATCTCAAGATCAATAGATTTGGAAAATCTTATTTCAAGAAATCTTACCAAGATCATTTTCACTTGTTCCATTGGCAGATTTTTTTTTTGCTTGAATTAAGCAAAAAAAAAGCTGCCAGTGGAACAAGTGAAAATTATCTCGGTAAGATTTCTTGAAATAAGATTTTCCTGATCTATTGTCTAAAAATAAGTTCTTATATCTTGCTGAAAAGTTCGTCTTGAGGTGATGATGTCTTATTTTTAGTTGTGATGAGATATTTGGACTAGAAATGAGAAAAACACACTTGGTAAGATTTGGATTTTTTGCAGTGTATGGCATGTAGTGTGCTATATGTATGCATTTTTGACCTTTCACGTGTTATTCAAAGGCATTTGATCACATGTCAGTTTATGTCATGATCTCTGGTTCACCGTTACCTCTAACCCTAACCCCTAACCCTCAGTGCATGGTAATTAGATGCATCAGTTCAGGTTGGACATGGGGCTAATAATAGCATGAACATACATGTGGAAAGCTTATAACGCGTACAGATAACACAGTAATTAAAAGCGGCGTGTATATTTATGTGAGTCATGATATCACATCGTAATTCAAGACATTCCCGTTAAAAACTCCTCACTGTCCTGGTAGTCTAGTTTTGTGTTGATGGTTCTCCACATGTTGTCTTTCCCTCTATTACTATTATTATTTTTATCTTTCTAAATATAATAAACTATAAACTAAAAAACAAAACATGGCTAGAAATCAACAGGTCTTCCTCCCTTATCATTGTCACATGATGTTCATTTCATGCAAATAAGTGGCTGATGCTTCAAAAGCTTGGGAAAAAAAAGTTATGTAAGAAATATAACATCACTTTTTCAATGAAAAATATGTGTGTCCTATCTGAACAAAGTCAGGCCTTAACCCTTTCATGCATGAATTATGAGAACCTTAGCTGAGATTTTTTTTCTGAGTGTTTTTATTCCTCTTTAGGCATGAAAAAACAATGCGACTGAAATTTTATTATGAACCTATTTTTCATGGAGTTACAAAAATGTCCACTCAGCTGAACACCAATTTTTGAAGCAAAAAAACCCCAAAACAAAACAAAAAAAAAAACATGTATTTAAAACCCATCATCAGAAAGTGATAAACTGGGTGAAAACTATGAAATAAAAACATTTTTCATGCAGCTAATCTGATGTTTTCTCACATTTTAACACACTCTAATACTAGTTATTACTCACTTCATGCAGACAATATGCAAAAAAAAAAACCTTTTTGATTAAGAAAACTGTTGATTACAGTCTAATAACAATTAGCAATTGATTTAACACATGTTACTGCAGATCAGGTTTATCAACCTGATCTGCAAAGTTACAGTAATGGTATGAATTACAGTGTATTATGGGATGATGCATAAGTGTTCACTGTGTTGGCTGATATGGAACTAAAACAACAAAACCCATGAATATATAAGAGAAGAGCTGGAGAAGAACTGTCCACTGCAGTGACCAGTATGCATGAAAGGGTTAAACAGCTATTTAAAAACATACTGACATGTGAATTAATTACATGAAAAAACAACATGAACATACAAGTGGAAAGCTTATAATGCGTACAGATAACACGGTAAAAGTGGCGTGTATATTTACACGAGTCATGATATGACGTTGCCCAGCAGCAGCTGTAGTTATGAAGTTTAGACTTAAGTAAGTTCATAGTGTGTGTGGGTGGGGAATGGATGGATAGATAGATAGATAGATAGATAGATAGATAGATAGATAGATAGATAGATAGATAGATAGATAGATAGATAGATAGATAGATAGAACGATAGATAGAACGATAGATAGATAGATAGATAGATAGATAGATAGATAGATAGATAGATAGATAGATAGATAGATAGATAGATAGATAGATAGATAGATAGATAGAACGATAGATAGAACGATAGAACGATATATAGAACGATAGAACGATAGATAGAACGATAGATAGAACGATAGAACGATAGAACGATAGAACGATAGATAGATAGATAGATAGATAGATAGATAGATAGATAGATAGATAGATAGATAGATAGATAGATAGATAGATAGATAGATAGATAGATAGACAGAACGATAGACAGAACGATAGAACGATAGATAGAACGATAGATAGAACGATAGATAGATAGAACGATAGATAGAACGATAGAACGATAGAACGATAGATAGATAGATAGATAGATAGATAGATAGATAGATAGATAGATAGATAGATAGATAGATAGATAGATAGATAGATAGATAGATAGATAGATAGAAAGAACGATAGATAAATAGAACGATGGAATGACAGACAGACAGACAGACAGACAGACAGACAGACAGACAGACAGACAGACAGACAGACAGACAGACAGATAGATAGATAGATAGATAGATAGATAGATAGATAGATAGATAGATAGATAGATAGATAGATAGATAGATAGATAGATAGATAGATAGATAGATAGATAGATAGATAGATAGATAGATAGATAGATCGATCGATCGATCGATCGATCGATCGATCCCAAACTGGGAAACTGTAGCACAGCAGCAGCATGACAACAGTAAAAATAGTATACAAGCCCAAACACACTATACATAATGAATTAGAAGAATAAAGAAAAAAAAAGAACTGTGGAAAATGTGGACGAACAGGATCAAACTCATTTTCTTTCCTGCAGTTTCCAGCCGTGCACAACCTCACAGGCTCAGATGGAATCAGCTGCAACTGAGTGACAAGTCAGCCCTGTTTGTAGGCGTTGGATGGTCTGCATCAGTCCCAGTTATCAGCTGATATTTGACTACAACACCTCCCATCCTCTATTTCCCCAGCGCCCTCTGTGTCACTTCCCCTGTTCCTACCTACCCATGAATCTCTCTCCCATCTGTGTGTCATCCCGAGTCTGTCCCTGTCTTCGGGTTAGCGCTGCTTCCTGTTAGAGCTCGGTCTGAGACAGGTGTCTGCTCCAATCTGAGCTGCTGCTGCTGCTCTGTGCAGAAGGACGACACCTCTGCAGATCTGCGGAGCTTTACACCTGATAGGTCCCAAGGTCAACAGACCTGTCAGGCCCGACTCCGAAACCCTCCACTCCCTGTCTCCCCCAGTGAAGACAAGCACCCAGGCAGAGGTGTTAATCGAGGGCGTTCGTCTGCACTGTGAGCCACTGACACTCCTGTGTACAGTTCATTGAAATCTATCTTTTCTAAATTTTGTATTTGCACTTACTTATTTACAGGACGGTGTATATTGGCATTAGGGTGGTGTCTCGGCAAGAATCTGGTGATACAATACAAATCACAATACAAGGATAATGATACGATAGGGCTGTGCAATTAATCGAAATTCAATTACGATTTCGATTATTACACGCAACGATTACAAAAATTATGTAATCAAGAAAAAACGATTATTAATTTTGAGTTGTTTAATTCATGCGCACGCAAGCTACCATGAGCTGCTCTGCCTCGCCCCCCTCTAAGCTAGTACTGTCAGCTAGCCGGCAGGTCCACCCCAAGAGGAAAGTTGTACCTAGCGGTCTGGAAAAATAGCGGGAGAATCGCAGCAGAAGTGCTTGGTAAACAAAAAAGGCAAGTCAAATTCAATTGTATGGAATCACTTTGGGTTTGATGAAGAAGACGAAAAGCAAAAACCCATTACGTGCAAAAAGTGTTTCGTAGTTGTGTTGCAACAAGTGTTTCGTAGTTGTGTCCGCACCGACCGGTAACACAGCAAACCTTTTTAACCATCTAAAGTTTAACCACCGCCACCTTTATCATAATCTTATGAAAAACTAAAACATAAAAAAAAAACTCCGTCTACAACTTCGTCCGCAATGCAATTTTTAGTCTCCAAATCTCTTTACGCTGCAACTCCTGTATTAACCTAACTGAAACCTCATGGCACGCCACTGAATTTACTGTTTCATACTACATTGAACATACTTGAATTTATAATTTGCACTTTGCGTGAGTTTTTTTTTTATTGCTCCAGTTCTATGGCAAGTCTAGAGCACTTTAATTCCAGTGCACTATTTGTTTACAAAAGGAAACATACTTGAATTTACAGTATACTTATTTGCATTCAAAGATTTTTTTGTTTCGTACAAAAGTGAACATACTTTGTTTTAATGGTTAAAAGCTTTATTTATGTTTAAAGAGTATATCTTACATTGTTTTGCAAGAAAAAATAAACAACTTTAAGGTTAACAAATAATTGTTTTTAATAATCGTGATTTCAATTATTGCTAAAATAATCGTGATTATTTTTTTTTTCTATAAATCGAGCAGCCCTACAATACGATATATCACGATATATCGCAGTACTGTTGACATGGCAATATTTCTTGGTTGTTTCGTTCTTTTTTTAAATGATTATTTCTTGGAACATGTAATTACACCCGAAATATGCACTAATACTAAACAAATTTGTACAGGGTGACACAAAAAAACAAGAACTTTTTAACAATCCAATAAAACCAAGAGTGATGGAAGAAAAATATTTTATTCATAGTAATTGAAACCTTAAAACATGCCCTTTAAGAAACAATGATGGAATTTTCATTTTTTAAAAATGACTTCCTGTAGATGGCGTCCTCCTGTACAAATGCATTCTTGAAATCTGCTGTTGAGATTCCTCATTGACCGCTGCAACATCTCAGCTGGGATACTGTGAATTTCATTCTGAATTCTCTGTTTTAACTCATCCAGAGTTCTTGGTCGAGTCGTGTACACTTTACTCTTGAGTTAGCCCCACAAGAAAAAATCACAAACGGACAAATCTGGCGATCTAGGGGGGCAGGGAACGTTACCGAATCTTGAGATCACACGGTTACTGAACAATTCTCGGACAGCCGCCAGTGGTTACTATGGTCATCCTGTACAAACGCAGGGTGACCCAAAAAAACGGGAGTTTTTGAAGTGCGTATTGGCAGACATGAGCAAGTGGCAGCACTGCGAGACAGTGACCTTGAGCAAGTAAACACACCCCCATTTTAGGAACCACTGGCGGCTGTGCGAGAATTGTTCGGTAACCGTGTGATCTCAAGATTCGGTAACGTTCCCTGGCCCCCTAGATCGCCAGATTTGTCCGTTTGTGATTTTCTCTTGTGGGGCTATCTCAAGAGTAAAGTGTACACGACTCAACCAAGAACTCTGGATGAGTTAAAACAGAGAATTCAGGATGAAATTCACAGTATCCCAGCTGAGATGTTGCAGCGGTCAATGAGGAATCTCAACAGCAGATTTCAAGAATGCATTTGTACAGGAGGACGCCATCTACAGGAAGTCATTTTTAAAAAATGAAAATTCCATCATTGTTTATTAAATGGCATGTGTTAAGGTTTCAATTACTATGAATAAAATATTTTTCTTCCATCACTCTTGGTTTTATTGGATTGTTAAAAAGTTCCCGTTTTTTTGTGTCACCCTGTATTTGATCAGAATAGGATTTAATGCTATATCACAAACTTTTTCTCTAATAATAATAATAATGGATTGGATTTATATAGCGCCTTTCTAGACAGCCAAAGCGCTTTACATTATTGACCCATTATTCATTCGCTCTCACATTCTCCCTCTGGTGGTGGTAAACTACATCTGTAGCCACAGCTGCCCTGGGGCAGACTGACAGAAGCGTGGCTGCCATTTTGCGCCTACGGCCCCTCTGACCACCACCGAACATTCATACACCAGTGTGGGTGGCACTGGAGGCAAGGAGGGTGAAGTGTCTTGCCCAAGGACACAACGGACTGACTAGGACAGAGCGGGATTCGAACTGCCAACCCTTCGGTTATTGGACGACCCGCTCTACCAACTGAGCCATGGCCGCCCCATACATACCGCTCTACAGGGTGGGGAAGCAAAATTTACAATGAACATTTAGTTGTTTTTTCTCAGCAGGCACTACGTCAATTGTTTTGAAACCAAACATATATTGATGTCATAATCATACCTAACACTATTATCCATACCTTTTCACAAACTTTTGCCCATATGAGTAATCAGGAAAGCAAACGTCAAAGAGTGTGTGATTTGCTGAATGCACTCGTCACACCAAAGGAGATTTCAAAAATAGTTGGAGTGTCCATAAAGACTGTTTATAATGGAAAGAAGAGAATGACTATGAGCAAAACTATTACGAGAAAGTCTGGAAGTGGAGGAAGCGACAAAAAACGTACCAAAGCTTTTATTAAAGCTCTCAAATCCAAAATCCTAAAGGATCCAACCAAATCCATGAGAAAAATGGCAATTGAACTTGAGGTAGACAACAAGACCGTTAGAAATGCAGTAAAATATGATTTGAAGTTAAAATCTTACACAAGAACACCAAAACACTTGTTGAAAACAGCAACAAATCCAACTTTAGCAATTTTTGGGAATCATGTTTATGGCCGCCTTCTCGCCCAGATCGAAACCCTCTGGATTCTGCTATTTGGGGCGTTTTAGAACTTGCTACCAATAGAACATCACACAGCGATGTCGCCTTTCTTAAAGATACTATTAAAGAAGAATGGGAGAAGTTGTCACCCGAATATTTGAGGAACACTTGTGCAAGTTTCAGGAAGCGTGTGAAGGCAGTTATTGAGAAAGAAGGAGGACACATAGAATAAAAACATTTTCTATTATGTCAATTTTCTTGTGGCAAATAAATTCTCATGACTTTCAATAAACTAATTGGTCATACACTGTCTTTCAATCCCTGCCTCAAAATATTGTAAATTTTGCTTCCCCACCCTGTATAAAAACTCAAAACACAGGATTTGGATAAATACAGTTCTAACATTAATTCAATGAATTACTTTTTTCGTTTACAAACAGAGAAAAATACCCATGCGAATATATAAATAAAAGAGCTGACAGGATTCCCAAAAGATACCAAGAAAAAAGATAAAACAAAAACAAAAAATTTGCCTCTGCCATGACTGCATTTGAATAAATACCTAAAAATATCGATACAGTATTGTGAAATGAAATATCGCGATATATTGGGGAACTGATATTTTCTTACACCCCTAACTGGCATCAGTTACAAAGAACAAGATGCATGCACCAGATTTAGCAGAGAAGCTAATTTCCATCTGTTGTCCTGGACAAACGACTAACATAACAAGAAAAGCACTCGGAGAGCGCAGACCTCCGCCAAGACAGATCATTCGTCCGTGTCCCCCCTGATCTCCACCAACATTTTATCATTTCCTCCTTGTGCCAGTATCAACATTTCCTGAAAATTTCATGAAAATCCGTCCATAACTTTTTGAGTTATTTTGCTCACAAACAAACACGCACGCAAACATACATGCAAACACACAAAGCAAAGTGATCACAATACCTCCTGGCAGAGATAACAAACATCACTTCGATTAAGTCATAATATACTGGAAGAAAACTGTTAAACATGACAGATATGGGAAAGTCTGCTCAGATTGAACGGCTTCAACCAAATACATGAAGTACATTCACTACATACAATACATTCTAAAAATACACCAACTTTCCTAAAGCAATAAGATATAAAAGAGAACGAGAAGGAGCGAAAAGATGCTAAATGCTAAAGTTCTTTTATTTGTGTCGATCTGTTTTCCTTTTGGCACCTGCAAGGCTTCGCATTATTGCAGGGTACATTCCTCATAAACATTTTATAGATACACTAATAAAAGGTGGAGCATGTGTGAAAGAAAATCAACAAAGCCAATCTGTGCCTTTAATTAGAGGTGGCGTTAGGTTTGTATACTCGAACATCACACACTCTGCTGAAGTGGTCACTGAGGAACAGTGTTGGGCAAGTTACCCCCAAACTGTAATCCATTACAGATGACTTGACATTTTTATTTAAAAGTAATTCCTAACCTTAAGGATGTTAAAATGGGGGCTTAAAAAAGTTGGGAACCACTGCCTTAAGGTCTCATGGTTTTGCTGTTTTTTTGTTTTTTTTTTCATTTGAGCAACTAAATTATAGGCGAAAAGTGTGTTTTAACTGAAGCGCTACTGAGTAAAATATTACTGAAAATTGATTACCGTAAATTCCGGACTATAGACTGCACCTGAATATAAGCCGCAGACCCTAATTTTAGAAAGAAAATCAATTTTGTACACGTATAAGCCGCGCCGGTTTATAAGCCACGTTTGTCCACTAGTGGTGATTTCTCATAGACTGCAAGAGAAGCCCGGCTTCCCCTATCATTACGAAAATTAAATGGTTAAATATGTTTGGTTGTGCTGACATTTCATTGACTACACATGTGTTAAAACACGTTCATCTCACAGACGAGTTCGTTCAGAATCAGCTTTATCACAAATCATCAGACTCCATGTTGTTCACTTCTCATACATTCCCGTTGCGCTGTTTCCTCATACGATCTATGGTCAATGCATTTCCCCGTTGAAGCCTGGCTTCTATGGGAGTCTATGGGACCGAGTGGAACCTTTTTTTTCATTGCGTCAAAACTGGACGGTAATTGGATAAAGGTTTTCTTTGAGTTCAAATGAAATTCTTCCCTGTATGTAAATGGGTATGATATGTGTGAGCTTGCTGTCATATCTATAGGTAGATTCGTTGTTAATATGATGATTAAAAAACAAAAGACAAAAAACGAGGCAATAAAAGGATAGTAATAAAAGCACATTTTCTCTTTCTTTTTTTTTGTCGGTGGACTTATCGGGGTTTCCTTTGGATTCGTGCCGATACGGGATTGACTTGCTTTTGCGCCGGCTGTGGATTCACAGACTTAAAATGACTTGAAAGACACTTGAAAGTGAATAAATTTTTGTTTTTCGTTAGAGTAGGACTTTTAATTATTTTTAAAATATAAAGATTAAAAACAAGTAATTACGTCTGTTGTAATATAATTTTCATTTAACATTACGCTCGACATGCGCATTAATTCTGAGATGCTTTAAATTTATGACGGTCTCTGGAGAGCTTTATTGGGTGTTTTCATTCAGAGTTTTGTTTTGTATATTTGTGAAACAATATTAACATTTGAAGGTTTACTATTTTTCCTTAAAAGTTCCCCTTTTGTGTGTGTTAATATTAACTTTATGAAGGTTAAGTTGTTAATGTTATCCACTCCTGCATACCTGGTAACAATAGACAGGTTCTTCCCTGGGGTGTGGCAGGCAATAAGGAAAAATCGTCGTATAAGTCGCGTCGGAGTATAAGCCGCAGTGTTTAAAGCGTGGGAAAAAAGTAGCGGCTTATAGTCCGGAATTTACGGTCGTAATGCCTTACACTACTGCGTTACAGCAAAAAGTAATCCATTACTGTGATGCATTACTTTTGTAAGCCGTTACTCCCCAACACTGGTGATGCGATCAGGAGTAAATGAAGAGAGCGCACATGTGGAAATTTGGGAGATTTGTCAGGCAGTGTGCAGGGGGGAGATCGGTATGTGCATACTTCCCTTGATATATCTGTTTATTTGCACAGCACATCTAAACAAAAGAGTGAGCAGGGAGGCCACTTCAGCCTGACAAAGGTCACATTTCCTAACGCAGGAAAACTGCTTCCTGGCCGACCAGAGCTGAGCTGTAGGACGGAGTTCACCAAGAAACACGAGTGACGTGGAGGTGGGTTTATTCACAGCGCAGTAATCATAATACCTACTAGGGGTGTAGGAAAATATCGATTCTGCAATATATTGTAATATTTCATTTCACAATACTGTATAGATATTAAAAAGTACTGTATTGATATTTTTAGGTATTTTATTCAAATTCAGATATTGCGGAGGTTCATTATTGTTTTGTTTTTCTTTTTTGTTTATATTTTATTTATTATTATTTAACACTCTTTTATTAAATAATGTTAGTTCCTTTGTTGGGATTGCAAAAAAATGATGTTCTGATGTTAGTTCTGAACTAATAGAATATGAACATTTGAACAGGATCTTAAACTGTAATGTCTGTAAAAAAGAATTTAGGTTTGAACACAGGAACATTTTGTGATATTAGATCCTGTTGTGATTAAAGAAAAATGTGTTTAGTATTTGTGAATATTTCTGGTGTAATTTAATTCTTCAATGAAATAATCATTTTAAAAAAAGAAACAAACAAAAAATTGCCTTTTTAACAGTATCATGATATATCGTGATATATCGTATTGTGACACTAGTATTGTGATTTGTATCGTATCACCAGATTCTTGCCCTACTCACAGAATGACACCTTTTCATCATTTCATGCTGCTACATAAGTAGGGATGGGAATCGAGAACCGGTTCTTTTTGAGAACTGGATCCCAGTAGCTCGATTCCTTGGAATCGTTTTCCTGTCTGCTTAACGATTCTGCTTATCGATTCTGCCTTCGTTGTGCATGCGCGATGACGTCATGCATACGCTGCATTGTTTTGGTCAAAACGTAGCCAACATGGTGTTGAGGCACAAACGAACAGTCTAAAAAGACGACACCAGGTCCACTGGAACACTGTCAGAGCTTCCATGTCTTCAAAAGGGTGGAGTCCCTCCAATATGTTCAAACATTTGTCCACAGCATGTGATTCATTTACAGGAATGTCACATATTTGATTTGCTACTTAGCAACGCTTGTGAATCTAGCGGCAGTGAACACCAGGCCCAGTTCCAGTTCTGGTGCGAGCAACAAACGTTGTACCCCTCAAATACAAGTTTCTGATGGTAGGGGAAAGGAAATGAGGTGCACAACAACGGGAGCCGAGGAGAGTCGAACCAGGTCCACATAGTGGAAATGCAGCAATAGAGGAATTAGTAAAACATCTTTAGTTTCACTTTCACTGTACGCCCCCCCCCCTCCCCAAACCGGGCCTGGTGTCATCTGTTATTATTATTTGTACATACTGTATGTTACATTTTCTGTTGAGCAGTGGTGATTTCTCACAGACTCCAAGGGAAGCTCAGCTTCCCCTAAAATTATGAAAATTAAATGGTAAAATCTGTTCGGTTGTGTTGACATTTCATTGACTACAAATGTGTTAGAACACGTTCATCTCACAGACGAGTTCGTTCAGAATCAGTTTTACCACAAATCAACGGACTCAATGTTGTTCACTTCTCCTCCATTCCTGTTGCGCTGTTTTCTCATTCGATCTCTGCTCAGTGCATTTGTTCGTAGACACTCAGCGTCCATGCACTTCAATGGGACTGAGTGGAACAGTTTTTTTCATTGCCTAAAAACTGGACGGTAATTGGATAAATGCTACAATGTTGTCCCGCCCCCGGACACTGGGCATCTCTGGGGGTGAATGCAGCTGTGGGCGGAGCTCGGCTGGGCTGGAC
Source organism: Sphaeramia orbicularis (assembly GCF_902148855.1). Taxonomy (NCBI): domain Eukaryota; kingdom Metazoa; phylum Chordata; class Actinopteri; order Kurtiformes; family Apogonidae; genus Sphaeramia; species Sphaeramia orbicularis. Next base: position 9,984,682 of record NC_043971.1, read on the forward strand.
GCCAGACTTCCACGTGCTGATTGGAGGATCAGTCGAAAGGCTGAATCCCGTTTGATTGACAGCTATTTTCAGATCTGCTCCTTCACTGACACAGTTCAGTTTAATACCGTCGCACATTCTGCTGTGAAATTGAGAGAGAAACCACTACGAAATTACTCGTTCATTTCTTGCACTGTAAATAAAACACATTCATTGTACTTCCTTGTTTCAATTTAACATAATTTCAACGTTTTCTTGTTTACTTGGTATGATACAACCATTTTCTTAAAAAGAAACAGAGGGCTGAATTTATATTTATATAACTTGACTTTTTTTTTTTTTTTGATGTAAGCCGACAATGAGCTTCCCGTCTGAAAGACGAGCAGCCGCCACTGCTGTGCAGAGATGGAAATATAAAAGATAGCTAATGCAAACACACCCGTTTGTACTCTTTTATTCCTTCACCCACTGAGAATCGATAAGCAAAATCGACAATGGAATCGGAATCATTAAATTCTTATCAATTCCCATCCCTCTACATAAGGAACAGGAGTCATTCTGTGAGAGGGTCGCTTTAAAAGGCATTCAAAGGCTACATGTGCAGTGGGATTTTGAGGGAAGCTGGAAGTCTGTGTTATTTATCTGTGTAGACCACTTTAAAAATCAAACTTTGTTAGTAGCTGCGAGCTATAGAGCAGTTCCACTTTGAAGAATGCCGAAAATAAAACAAAGCTTTTAACCATTCTCCACTTAGACGAACAAAAGCACCCCTGCCTACACGGAAGCAAACACCACTCCAAATAAATTGCAGTAAGCAAAGTGCTATCATTAATCAACTGCGCTCGTAGTTCAGAATGAGTGGTCGGCTGTTACGTGTCAAGGGCCTTTACATTTAGTATTTGCTTTTACACTCTGAAGGCAAACCTCATGTTTCCAAGAATAAAGCAGTCTATTAATCTAGCAGTCAATCTGTGCACCTGCAGAAAAAGTGGGGGGGTGGGGGTGGGGGGAGGGAAAGTTATCAGCCCCTCGAGTGTTTGAAGTGCTATTTCATCTACAAGAGAGCACAGATGAATACTAAAGGGAGGTTTCTCAAAGTCTCTGTCGACGTGTAAGATCTGTTTGAATAACTTTGAATACAATGCAAATGATATCCCTAAAGCATCATGGGAACAGAGGATGTATGCAGATGTGACACGTGGAACAACCTCAGATATAGGTGAGGCTTTACAGGGACAGAGGTTCCCACAAGTGGATTCTAGATCATCTGACACAGAGAGGTGGAGGACACACTCGCATCTTTTTTTTTTTTTTTTGTTCTTATAAAAATATTAACACAGTAAAAATCCACTGTTACAAGTAAAAACCCCTCATTTATGATGCGATTTAACCCATAAACACCCAAACAGCCAAAACTATCTGCTGATTTCAACTGTTTAACCCTTTCATGCATAGTAGTTACTCCAGCGAACAGTTATTCTACAGCTGTTCTCTTGTATATTCGTGGGTTTTGTTGTTTTAGTTCCATATCAGCCAACACAGTGGACACTAATGCAGCATCTCATACACTGACATTCATACCGTTACTGTAACTGTACATGAGATTTTGCATGTTTTTGATGTTTTAATAATTAATAAAGAATATTTTCATGCATTAAAACATTCAAATTACCTGTAAATATATATATACATAATTTTCAATGAGACTCAGTTGTCCAATCCACTGATAAAAACTATATTTGGACAGTTTATCAGTGCTTATACATGTTATACATTCACAAAAAATACATTTATTCAACATTTTTGTTGTGAAACCTCCCATAATTACACACGATATTTGTCAATTAACAAACAAGTCTTGTTAAACTTACTGAACAAATACTTCTTTTACGGTTAATTGTCAGTAATTTTGTCTCGTTTTATTTTATTTTATTTTTTTTTACAGTATTAAAGTTTAATTTAACAGTTTAATCTCATAAATAGAAAATAAATATTTGGGAAATTACAATACATTTGCAAATGTACTTTAACTGTATTTTTCTATGAGAAAAGAAAAAATAATTTTTAAAAAATGGAAATTTTATGGTTATTCACAGTTACAGTTTTTTCATGTTATTTTACATTTGACGTGTAAAATCACAGTCTGTTTTTTGTCATTTCATTGATATTTTCCTGTATCTTAAAAATACAGAAAAAATCTGTAAAATAAATAGTGAAAATTCTGTTAAATTACAGATTGTTTTTTTTTTTTTTTTTTTTTACAGTGTACTATATGTTGGCTCATGTCATATTTTAGAAGTATTTTTAATTGTATTTTTGTAATAATAATAAAAGAAGTTACTTTTAATAACTGTAGTCCCTTGAAAAGGATATTTAACTATGACATGTAGTGGAGTATAAGTATTTAATCGCAGAAAATGTACTCAAGGTGCCTTAAAATCATTGAAAAAATACTTAAATGTAACAAGTGCTGATGTATCAGATGGCAGTGGTTGATATTTAGCCGTTGCCTTATATTATGTGATTGAATTTGTGCTCATATTTTTTTTTCTTTTTTCTTTTTTGCATGTTTGAAATAAATAAATATATGTCACAGGTGTCAAGCATGCGGCCCGGGGGCCAAAACCGGCCCGCCAAAGGGTCCAATCCGGCCCACAGGATGAATTAGTGAAATGCACAAATTACATTGAAGATGTTAATGGTTGTAGTTCAGATTCCACATTCAGAACAATATGATCTAACGTGGGTCAGACTAGTAAAATACTATCATAATATCCTAGAAATAATGAAAACTGCACATTTTTTCTTTATTTTTGTGTATAAAAAAACTAAATTACATAAGAATGTTCACGTTTACAAACTATGCTTTTACAAAAAAACAAGATGAGAACAAACTGAGATGTCTAAAGAAAAGTGAGTGTAATTTTACTGATATGCTGCCTGTTACTAAATGTTTTGTGTATTTGGAATTGTAATTTAACCCCTTCATGCACTGTCCACTCCAGTGGACAGTTCTTCTCCAGCTGTTCTGTTGTATATTCATGGGTTTTGTTGTTTTAGTTCCATATCAGCCAACACAGTGGACGCTTATGCACCATCCCATACACTGTAATTCAGACCATTACTGTAACTGTACTGTTCTTGATAAACCTGATCTGCACTAACATGTTTGAGTGTAAATCAATTGTTATTTGTTAGACAAGAAGATTTTTTTTTTGCATATTATCTCCATGAAGTGAGTAATTACTAGCATTAGAATATGTTAAAATGTGAGAAGACATCAGATTAGCAGCATTAAAAATGTTTTTATTTCATTGTTTTCATATCACTTTCTGATATTGGGTTGTAAACACATGTTTCTTTATTTCAAAAATTAAATGCATGGATATTTTTGTAACTCCATAGAAAAAAAAACTCGATCGCATTGTTTTTTTCATGGCTAAACACTGAAGAAAAAAATCTTGACTAAGGTTCTCATAATTCGTGCATGAAAGGGTTAAGTTGCAATGCACATGTGTAAATGATAAACTAAGGCATAACACTGTTAAAATTGCACTCAAGACATTTCAGGATGTTTGTGTTATTCAGGAAACTTTGCAGTTTTAAACATTTTCATAATGAAATTGTCCATTTTTCACTGTTATTATTTTTCTGGTCCAGCCCATTTGAGCTCATATTGGCCTGAATGTGGCCCCTGAACTAAAATGACACCCCTGATATATGCAATGAAAATTTAAGGGATGGATAACAAGAAGAACTAAATAATCTTTTTTTGGCCAAATTCTCATTTTAAAGATCGAATTTGACAACTGTTGCATCCGTAAACGTACTTTTTTTTTTGTTTCGTTCCACACTGCCGAACACATTAAATTACACGGAAAACTAGCAGCAGCCTTCATCAGCTCAATAACAGGATTACACTCCCCATGTTCTCATATTCAAGGAAAAATACCTGAGATACATTTCATTTCTCAGAGGGACTAACATTGTGTCGGTTCCATTTTAAAAAAGTGCCTCAGTTTGAAGTCACCTTATCTGCTCAGTGTTGTTTTTTTTTTTTTTTCCTAATGTATTATTGTAGAAATTCCATCAGATTGTTCAGGATAAACACAGCTCCTCTGGGGTGAGTCTGAAGTCAGCTTATTGTTGAGGTAAAACTGAAGTATTATGCAACATTTGAGTTTATACATGTGTGTTTATGTTGGGATGAGTTGCAGATTCTGTCAGAGTGATTTATTATGTTAAAGCTGTTTAACCTTATGACACTTTCCGTGCATTTGGGGTTTAAAAGTGGAGTCTCATCCATGTGAAGAATGTCTTTTAACCCATAAAGACCCAAACAGGCACCGTTGAACAGAATCATGTAAAATGTTTAATAACTTCTGCACTGCAAAAATCTAAATCTTACCAAGTGTATTTTTCTCATTTCTAGTCCAAATATCTCACTTAATATAATATAATAATATCACACTTAAAATGAGACATAATCACCTAAAGAGTAACTTTTCAGTGAGATATAAGAACTTATTTTTAGAGAATAGATCTTGAAAATCTTATTTCAAGAAATCTTACCAAGATAATTTTCACTTGTTCCATTGGCAGATTTTTTTGCTTGAACAAAGCAAAAAAATCTTGAATTAAGCAAAAAAAATTCTGCCAATCGAACAAGTAATAATAATAATAATAATAATAATAATAATAATAATAATAATAATAACTTTATTTATATAGCACCTTTAAAAATTGCATTTACAAAGTGCTTTGACAGACAAAGCAAAAGGGCACAACAGCAGAATAAAATTTTTCTTTTTTTTTTTTTTTTTTTTTTTTTTTTTGCTTGAATTAAGCAAAAATAATAATCTTGAATTAAGCAAAAAAAAACCTGATCTCAATGAGTAAATAAATCTAAAAAGTAATCTTTCAAGATAAATATTTCACATTCATGTCAGATATTCCTTTTTGCAGTGTATAAATCAGGTATTTTCCTATATTTAATTCACTGATTATGTACATGTTTGCAAAAGATCTGAATGAAGTAAAGGTTTATTATGTCAGAAATAGACAAAACTGATGAAAAAGTGACTTCATCAGCAAAGTTATCATTAACTGGACATAAACTGTGTCTCCATCCACTGTCATGTATCAAACTGGTGATAAATGACAGTGGCATCACTTCACAACTGTATCTATTATTTGATTTTCTTCTTTGATGTTCAGATTATCTGACTTGTTCCAAGAATTTTCATCTTGAGCTACCTCACTTAGATATTACAATTAATTTTAAGCAATATTTATGACAAAACCAGCTCCATTAACAGTTTACCCTCAAGACATTTTTATTTGTTTTATGCAGTTCTGCCTATAAATATACAGATGTGGAAAAATTATTTGACCGTCCAAAGTCATCAAAAACAATGGTTATGCAATCAAGTACTGACTCCTGTGTGTATCATGTGACTAAAACAGACAGAAAAGAAACCATGGAATGTCTAAAAGCACTGTTTTTGTCAGTACAATGCCATAGATAGTGATGTAGGAACTGAAGTGATTTTGGTTATTATCAAGAAAACATGAAGAATGGATAGATATCAGCTCTGAAATTAAACTGCTATGAGCTATTGTTGTTGTTATCATTATATTTGTCCAAACAAATGTACCTTTAGTTGGACCAGGCATTAAAATGAACAAGAACTTGACGAAAACAAGGGTGGGCTAATATTTTATATATATCTATATATATATATATACCAAAAATGAAAAAAAAAAAAATCTTACAAGTAAGACTTGAAACAAGGCTATATCAGCCCGCCCGCCGGCCGAAAAAATTATATTAATATTCATCTACTATAAAAATATAACGAATCAGGACAATGAATGTTTTCTTCAACTTTTGCTCAAAGTTTAGACCCTAATGTTAATAAAAGTACATCAAAAGTGTATTTTAGTGCAAACTTTAATGTTCAAACATGATTTTTAATCTTTGTGGGGTGAAATATACGCTATTAAAAATCTCCAACACGAACAATTCATTTATGCATATCATCGTCGATCCAGCCGAAGAAAAACAGGCGAGGATAAAAAATTCCAATTTCTCTTTTAGTTTGTTACAGTTTACTCAGGCATAGTAATAGATATAATATTTTAGACAATGGGAATAGATTCTGTGAGGTCTGTAAATGTCCACAGACACCAAGAACATCCATATGAACCTTATTATTGTGAAGTAATTCTTCATTTACTTTGGGTATGTCTTTTTAGGTGTTTTTTCCCCTGAAAATATGGTCAGGGTTAAACAGGTTAAAATAACTATCAACAGTCATAATCTTTAGATAATATTTTCGTGTTTTAAGAAAACTTAATTAGTGCAATTTCCTTACTGCACTGGCAGATAATTAGGTATTATGATCACTTTGCTTTGTGTGTTTGCGTGTTTGTTTGTTTGTTTGTTTGTTTGTTTGTTTGTTTGTTTGTTTGTTAGCAGGATAACTCAAAAAGTTATGGACAGATTTTCATGGAATTTTCAGGAAATGTTGATACTGGCACAAGGATGGTGGTGATGGGGGCAGATCTGTCTCGGCGTCGGTCTGCGCTCTCTGAGTGCTTTTCTTGTTATACTTGAAATACGCCATTTTAACCCAATAAAAATGAGTTAAATTTTCTTATTTGCAGTGTACTTAAAAAACACAAAATGCTGAGGTTAATGTTATACACTGGAAAAAATCTAACTCTTACCAAGTTTATTTATTTCATTTCTTGTCAAAATATGAACATTTTGGGTTTTTTTTGCAATTAATTCAATAGAATTTTTACTTACATTTTTATACTCTTAAGAGTGTTTACTTCTACCTGCCTTTCTTATGCACTGGTGTGTTACATATTGCTGCTGTAAACTGTTAAATTTACCCATAGTTTGATCAATAAAGTCTTATCTAATCTTATATCTCATTACACTTAAAATAAGGCATAATCACCTGAAGAGTAATTTTTCAGTGAGATATAAGAACTTATTTTTAGACAATAGATTTTGAAAATCTTATTTTAAGAAATCTTACCAAGATCATTCTTACTTGTTTCATTGGCAGATTTTATTTATTCATTCATTCATTCATTCATTCATTCATTCATTTATTTATTTATTCATTTGGCTTAATTCAAGCAAAAATATCTTCTTCTTTTCTTTTTTTTTACTTGTATTTAGAGGGACCACTCCTCTAGTGTACTGGGAGCAACTCAGGACTCAGTGTCTTGGACACTTCAACATGTGGACAGTCGAAGCCAGGAATCGAACCACCAACCTTTTGGGTACTGGACGATCTGCTCAACCAACTGAGCCTGAGCCACCCATTGACTTACATATTTAACCCTTTGATGCATGAATTATGAGAACCTGAGTAGAGATTTTTTCTCCTGAGTGTTTATATTCCTCTTTAGGCATGAAAAAAAAATGTGATTGAAATTTTTTTAATGACCCTATTTTTTTATGGAGTTCCAAAAATGTCCACTTCACTAATTTTTGAAGCAAAGAAACATGTATTTAAAACGCAATAACAGAGAGTGATATACTGTGTGAAAACTATGAAATAAAAACATTTTTAATGCTGCTAATCTGATGTTTTCTCACATTTTAACATACGCTAGTACTAGTTGTTACTCGCTTCATGGAGATAATAGGCAAAAAAAACCTTTTAAGAAAACTGTTGATTACAGTCTAATAACAATTAGCAATTGATTTACACTCAAACATGTCACTGCAGATCAGGTTGATCAAGAACAGCAAAGTTACAGTAATGGTATGAATGTCAGTGTATTGGATGATGCATAAGTGTCCACTGTGTTGGCTGATATGGAACTAAAACAACAAAATCCAAGAATATATGAGAGAACAGCTGGAGAATAGCTGTCCACTGTAGTGACCAGCATTAATGAAAGGGTTAAAATGTTTTTTGTTTTTGTTTTTTTGCTTTTACCTCATACCTTATATTAATTTTTTTTTTTTTTTACTTGTTTTTAGAGGGGCTTTTTTTTTTCCACTGTTGAGGTTAATTTTACAACAAATGGCACTAAAACACGTAAGAAAGATTCTGATTCTGAATAGAGAGAACAGTTCATTTTTTATGATTCCCAAACTGGGTTTTTATGGGTTATTAACCCTTTCATGCATGAATTATGAGAACCTTAATCAAGATTTTTTTTTTTTTCCTGAGTGTTTTTATTCCTCTTTAGGCATGAAAAAAACAATGCAATTGAAAATTTTCTTCTGAAAAACAAATAAAAATAAATAAATAAAATACAAATAATTTTAAAAATTTTAAAAATACATTAAAAAAAAATTTTTAAAAATCTTATGAACCTATTTTTCATGAAGTTGCAAAAATATCCACTCAGCTGGACACCACACGTTTAATTTTTGACGCACAGAAACATGTATTTACTGATAAATTGTGTGAAAACTATGGGGAGGGCTTGGGATTCTGGGGGTTTATGCTCAGGAGAGATCTACATAATGTTACCAATTCATGTCAGAAAAGATATGTAGTGTCTTAAAATTTTAATAAAGATATGTGTAAAAAAAAAAATCCATGAATATACAAGGGAACAGCTGTAGAATAGCTGTCCATTGGAGTGACCAGTATGCATGAAAGAGTTAATTCTAATTTTAACTAGGTTGTTATTTTTCCCTTTACCAAAAATAATATATACTAGTCAACATTTGCTAGGGATCAGTTTTATATTTCCACAATAATTGATGTTGTATAATATTTTGGGTGACTTCATATATTATGTGTGTACTTTGGCTAGTCATGTAAAGAAAAATGGACCAAAAGGTAAAAAAAACATAAATTTTTATTGCACTTTCTGGCAAAAGGGTGATACAACCCTAGAAATTAGAGTTCACAACAATTACTCTTCCAATTTTGTTTTCACTGAAACCACTCAGAATGTTCTGAAACACATACGGTGTGATGTCAATAATGTGTGTGGCCACCATCTGCATCCGCAGGCTGTACTCCACTGGGAAAGTAAATTTTCAAGTTTCCAGAATTACACCCCTGAATATAGCAAAGTTATAGTCCTGATCCCTAGCAAATGTTGACTAGTGTATTTGGTTTTACTAAGATTTAATGATAACTTATTGACACTGAACCAATCTTTACCTCCGCCAAGGAGGTTATGTTTTTGCCAGGGTTTGTTTGTCTGTCCGTTAGTGTGCAACATAACTCAAAAAGTTATGGACAGATTTGGATGAAATTTTCAGGGTTTGTTGGAAATGGGATAAGGAAGAAATGATTAACTTTTGGGGGTGATCCGGAAGAAATCCTGGATTCTGGATCACTTTGAAATTTTTGTTAACATTGTGGTAAATGGGGCCAAAATTTTCGTTTCCCAATATCTCGCTTAATTATTGACCAAAACTCATGAAATTTAACTCAGGAATTGACAATGGGGTCCTCTATCACATTTCAAAGGCTGATCCGGATCTGATCCAGAAGGCGGATTTTATCTCAATTTATATAAAAAATGGGGGTGCCCTTACTTTTTGGCCTACTGTGCCTTTAATATTAAAGGTAGAGATTTCTGACAAGCGCCATCGTGTAGCTCAGTCAGTTCCGCATCGGGAGTATGCCACCGGATTTCATGTAGCTTTAATACTTAAGGAGCTAGATCCAGAAGAAAACCGCCATTACGAGAAATGTGATTTTTGTGAATAACTACTGAACTAATAAGGATATAATTATGAATCCAGTTGCTAATGGTATGTTTTCATGGTCAAGGAATCTTAAAATATACGTAAAATAAATATGGGACTAATATTTATGGTGGAAATCACAATATGGGGGAATTGTGCAAATCTCATGCAATTTGACTCAGGGATTTACAATGGGGTGTTCTATCAAATGGCAAAGACTGATCCGGATCTTTCAAAAAGTTATGGAAATTATAATTTCAGGAAATATTGATACTGGCACAAGGAACAAATGATTAAATTTTGGTGGTGATGGGGGGGTGGGGGGGGCACTGATCTGCCTTGGCGGAGGTCTGCGCTCCCAGAGTGCTTTTCTAGTTTAATATAGCAAGCTCCTTTTCAACTGTATCTATAATTTGACTTAACCCTTTCATGCACACTGGTCACTACAGTGGACAGCTATTCTACAGCTGCTTCCTTGTATATTCATGGATTTTGTTGTTCTTTTTGTTTTGTTTTGTTTTTTCACACATATCTTTATTAAAGTTTTAAGACACTACATATCTTTTCTGACATGAATTGGTAACATTATGTAGATCTCTCCTGAGCATAAACCCCTAGAATCCCAAGCCCTCCCCATAGTTTTCACACAATTTATCAGTAAATACATATTTCTGTGCGTCAAAAATTAAACATGTGGTGTCCAGCTGAGCAGACATTTTTGCAACTTCATGAAAAATAGGTTCATGAGAATTTTTTTTTCTCATTATTATTATTATTACCTCCGCCAAGGAGGTTATGTTTTTGCCAGGGTTTGTTTGTCTGTTTGTTTGTCTGTCTGTCCGTTAATGTGCAACATAACTCAAAAATTTAAGGACAGATTTGGATGAAATTTTCAGGGTTTGTTGGAAATGGGATAAGGAAGAAATGATTAAATTTTGGTGGTGATCGGGGGTGGGGGGGCCCACGGGGGGCGCCACTGATCAGCCTTGGCGGAGGTTTGCGCTCTCCGAGTGCTTCTAGTTTTTTTTTTTTATGTATTTATAGTTTTTTTTTTTTTTATTATTATTATTATTATTATTATTATTATTATTATTTATTTATTTATTTATTTATTTATTTATTTATTTATTTATTTTAATTTTCCAGAAGAAAATTTTCAATTGCATTGTTTTTTTCATGCCTAAAGAGGAATAAAAACACTCAGGAAAAAATTTTGATTAAGGTTCTCATAATTCGTGCATGAAAGGGTTAAATGAGTGACCACAATGAGTGACCACAATGACTGACCACTATTAATGAAAGGGTTAAGGCCTGAAGTGCCACTCCAGACCTGTGTGTTTACCAGTGAAGGCTTTACTTACAGGGACACTGTTTTGTTGGGGAGGAAGCTGGGCTGCAGAGTGTCCATCAGATCCACATCATCACACACCACTTTAACTCGGACGTGCTGCCTGCTCAGCTCCTTGGACCTTTCCGCAGAACAGTGACAGCTGTCAACGATCAGGTCTGGACAGTTTCTGCTGCTCCGCGCGGACTCCCACCGCAGCAGCAGCACCATTACGCACAGGAACCACAGCGCGCTCATGGTGTGGGTGGACTGGAACTGGTTGCTTTTTCTTTTTTTTCCTTTTCTTTTCTTTTATACACTCTTCTTTAGGTTATATCCTCCCAGTTTCTGTGGATCATTTCACACTACTACTTCCGTTCCAATCAAGTCCTGCGTGTCCCACTTTCATGTCACCTGCTGCGATCTCCAAACTTTTACGCGCGTCAAAACAGAAAAAACACTTCAACTTCCTTTCCGTTAAATATATCCATAAAGCCATTATCTCTTCTTACTCCAAAAAAAAAAAAACTCCATTCCAGATTGGCTTTTGTGTCATAAATGGCATATGCGTACGGAAAATAGAAAAACTGCCCACGGCGCGCGCTCTCTGTCAGAAGTCCCGGTAAAACTTCTTCTGTGCGCCACATCCACATCCTTCTCCAAATACAAAATGCGGTTGTAATGACAAATCCAAAGCCATAATCCGGTAAAACGCGTCTCCTGTTCGTGTTGCCATTGACTGTCATCATCCGACTCCAACTCCTTGCGCTCTTGGACTTGTTGCGCAGAAAAAAGAAAAAAAAAAAAGTCCCTCCCCGTTCAGTCCTGACAGGATCCAGCGTGGGCTCAGAAACTTTTCACACAGCAAATCCACAGAGCAGACCACACACACGGCTATGTGATAACAGCTAAGACCAGTAAATACACACTCCAAAGGCTTTAAGTCCAGAAAAAACACAGGATAATCAGGATTTCAGAGCGGATCGTGTGCGTAAACGGTAGCGCAGGGAGGAAAACAATGAAATGAATGTGGTTTTTTTATACTTTCAAGTGTTCCTCACTGTAAAAAAAAAAAAAAAAGGATGACCGTAGATTTAACATCAAGAAGTTGTAAAGTGAAAATACAATGCAAACTTGTTTATTTGAAGAGATTAAATCACTTATTTCTGTAGTTTATACAGGAAGAGGATGTCAACCCTTTAAAGACTAACATGGACTAATATGGACTTTTTTTTTTTTTGACTATAAAAAGGTGAAAGGAAATACAGTAGTAGGGAAATATACCGTGCACTGCAAAAAAAATCTAAATCTTACCAAGGGTATTTTTCTCATTTATAGTCAAAATATTTCATCACACTTCAAATAAGACATAATCACCTAAAGAGAAACTTTTCAGTGAGATATAAGAATTTATTTTTAGACAATAGCTGTAAAATCTTATTTCAAGAAATCTCACAAGATAATTTGCATTTATTCCACTGGCAGATTTTTTTTTTTTTTCTTGATTCAAGATTTATTTATTTATTTATTTTTAAATTTGATCCAAAATCTGGCAATGGAACAAGTGAAAATTATCTTGGTCAATTTTTTTGCTTTTTTTCACTTGTTCCATTGGCAGATTTTTTTTTTTTTTTTTGCTTAATTCAAGATGTGTGTGTGTGTGTACATATATATATATATATATATATATATATATATATATATATATATATATATATATACACACAGGGTGGGGAAGCAAAATTTACAATATTTTGAGGCAGGGATTGAAAGACAGTGTATGACCAGTTAGTTTATTGAAAGTCATGAGAATTTATTTGCAACAAGAAAATTGACATAATAGAAAATGTTTTTATTCTTTGTGTCCTCCTTCTTTCTCAATAACTGCCTTCACACGCTTCCTGAAACTTGCGCAAGTGTTCCTCAAATATTCAGGTGACAACTTCTCCCATTCTTCTTTAATAGTATCTTCCAGACTTTCTGGTAATAGTTTTGCTCATAGTCATTCTCTTCTTTCCATTATAAACAGTCTTTATGGACACTCCAACTATTTTTGAAATCTCCTTTGGTGTGACGAGTGCATTCAGCAAATCACACACTCTTTGACGTTTGCTTTCCTGATTACTCATATGGGCAAAAGTTTCTGAAAAGGTATGGATAATAGTGTTAGGTATGATTATGACATCAATATATGTTTGGTTTCAAAACAACTGACGTAGTGCCTGCTGAGAAAAAACAACTAAATGTTCATTGTAAATTTTTCTTCCCCACCCTGTATATATATATGTGTGTGTGTTTTGTTTTTTTTTTTCCTGCTAAATTCAAGCAAAAAAAAATTTGACCAAGATAATTGTCACTTTTTCCATCAGCATATTTTTTTGCTTAATTAAAGATTTTTTTTTTTTTCTTAATTCAAACAAAAAAATCTGCCGATGGAACAAGTGTAAATTATCTTGGTAAGATTTCTTTAAATAAGATTTTCCAGGTCTATTGTTGAAAAATCAGTTCTTATATCTCACTAAAAAGTTACTCTTTAGGTGATTATGTCTTATTTTAAGAATGATGAGATATTTTGACTAGAAATGAGAAAAATACACTTGGTAAGATTTCGATTTTTGCAGTGTGTGTGAGTCTGTTTACTTATTTTTCTAGAACACTTTATTTTCCAGATCTTTCTAAATCTAGCAATCATTTACAATTTACTGCATGTAATAATTCTTCTGAAACAGCTTTTTCTCCACCTTTTAGAACAAGCATGAGTAAAATTACCCAATAAAGCCTATAAAAAGCACAATATTTCAGATTTCAGAAATTGTTGGAAATTTTTGAATCCCACACAAAGTGAAAGAGTTACATCTATCCAAACTGCACATGTGCAGGGTGTGTCAGCGATGACACGTCAGGTTTTAAAGAGTTAATAAAACCACATTTGTTTGTAGAAATTATGTATTTCTATTGTTTTGAGAAAACAAAACTGTAAATTGAAAAACAATATGGTGCCATTTAAATTGCAAGACCACAATATTGAAATAACAGCCTTTTTTTTTTTTTAATAATAAAAACGCAATAAAAAAGTTAACATTTAACAATTTAACATTTTAAGCATGTAAATTAATGGGCGGCTTTGGCTCAGTTGGTCGAATAGGTCGTTCAACATCCAAAGGTCCCCAGACCTTGTACAAGACAATCCAGGCTCTTTTCATGGGTCATTCCACGTTGGTGGAACGTTCTACCGAGCACTACGAGAACAGAGGCATCCCTGCCTATCTTCAAGAAGCTCCTGAAGACCCAACTCTTCCGAGAGCACCTCCTGTCCTAGCACTGTCAGACATTCCATTTTAAATATTTTAATAAGGTTTTTCCCAGGATTATCACAGATTTTCCCAGGATCATCTCTGAACTTGCTGCGGTGGTCCTGCCTCTCTCCTGCCTTCATCATCATCACTCACTTATCCTCAACTGCCTCCATGTGTCTCCCCCTACTCCCCCTTCTCCCCTTCGCCCCCAGTCTCTATCGCTCTCTCTTTTTCTCTTTCTTTACTCTCTCTCTTTAACCCCAACTGGTCCAGGCAGACGTCCATCCTCCAGGAGTCTGGGTCTGCTCCAGGTTTCTGCTGTTAAAAGGAAGTTTTTCCTCTCCACTGTCACCAGTCACAAGTGTTTGCTCCTGGAGGATTCTGTTGGGTTTCTGTAAATTGGCTTAAAGTCTGGTTTTGACCAACTCTATATATAAAGTATCATGAGATAACTTTTTTGTTGTGATCTGGTGCTATATAAATAAAATTTGATTGATTGAGTGATTTGATTGGTTTTCCCCTGTAAGTCGCTTTGGAAAAAAAGCATCTGCCAAATGCATAAACATAAACATAAACATAAATTGAAAAACAATGTGGTGCCATTTAAATTGCAAGACCACAATATTGAAATAACAGTCTATTTGTTTTTGTTTTTTTATAATAAAAACATAATAAAAAAGTTAACATTTAACAATTTAACATTTTAAGCATGTAAATTAATGGGCGGCTTTGGCTCAGTTGGTCAAACAGATCGTTCAGCATCCAAAGGGTCAGCAGTTCGAATCCTGGCTGCGACTATTCACATGTTGAAGTGTCCTAGCAAGACACTGAACCCTAAATTGCCCCCTGGTGGCTGTGTAAAGTAGTTTGGGCACCATGAAGGTGGATAAAATGTACTCTATAAGTGCTGTCCACTTAACAGTTAAATCTACATGTTACTCCACAAACATGTTTACGGTTTGATGTGTTGTTTACAGTATCATTCTGGTAACCACAGCTGCCAGTTTTTTCCCATAAAAACAACTGAATTATTATTTTTTTTTTTTTTTTACAGTGAAGGTCCCAGTTTGTGATCTGCCGTGATGGCTACTGTATATTTCAGGCATAGTTTCCCACAGTCAAACATTACTGTTTGCTTTATTGGATTAATTTACTCTAGAACAGCAGCAAAGGAACTGTTTGTATACATGCGATGTTCCTGTACACAAACTGAAACTGATCTAAACTTTGAATAATTAGAATGACCTGGAAACAAAACTCCAAGACGCTAACTGTTTCTAAATGAATGTTCTGTCAGCAAATTATGATGTCTTTGAACAAGGGCTGTCATTCTCATTTTAGTTCAGGGGCCACATTCAGCCAAATTTGATCTGAAGTGGGCTGGACCAGTGAAATAATAACATAATAATATAGAAAAAATGTCAACTCCAAACTTTTTTCTATGTTTTAGAGCGAAAAAAGTAAAATTATTTGATGAAAATGTTAACATCTAACAACTATACTTTAAAATAATGCCAATAATATGAACAAAGTGAAATTTCTTAAGAAAATAAAGTGCGATTTTAACAATATTATGTCTCAGTTTATCATTTACACGTGTTAATTACAACTTACAGATCACAGCAGATCTACAAATACATAAGACATTTAATAACAGACAGAATATTGGTAAAGTTGCCCTTCAGACTTTATAAAATGTTCATATTTGTTCAGGTTATTCGTGTTTTTGTGAAATGATTGTTTGTTTCAGTGTAAATACAGTAAAATGTATCTTTAAAACTGTTGCATCATGCAGTTTCCAATAAAGGGAATTATTTAATATTAAAAAAAAAAAAGCCAAAACTTTTACCTTTCTGGGTCTCAGGAAGTTAAGGAAATACTTATATGTATAAACTATATGGACATAAATATTGGGACACATCATATCTACAGGTGTTATAAGTCCAGTTCATGATGGTTTGAGATAAAAACTCAGTGTTGAGAGAAATAAGTCAAAACTATCTCTGAGGTATTTTGGAAGCAAAGATACTTTATTTATCACAATATAAAACTATATTATGACTTTTCTTATTATTTCATATCCCAGACCCGTTAGAAAAGAAACACCTGAATTTAACGTGTTTTACCGATAAATTTCTAATATTTTCTCATGTCTGACTGTAAATAATTTTCTGCCACAACTAACAATTTACTTTTTTCACAGCTCACTGAGAAAGAAAAATCTCCCATTAAACTTTAAGGAAATATTGATGTTGATACACTATATGGACATAAATATTGGGACACATCATGTCTTCAGCTGTAAGATGTCCAGTTCATGGTGATTTGAGATAAAAACATCAATATTTCCATTTAATGGAGAAAATCAATGTTGAGAGAAATAAGTAAAAACCATCTGAGGTATTTTGGAAGCAAAGATAACTATTTATTTATTACAATATAAAATTATATTATGATTTTTGTTATTATTTTGTATCCCATACCTGTTAGGAAAGAAACACCTGAATTTAATGTGTTCTACCAATAAATTTCTGAAATAATTTTTCAATTGTGACTGTAAATAATAATTTTCTACCACAACTAACCATCTATTTTCTTTACATCTCACTTAAGAAAAAAAAATCTTCCGTTAAACTTTAAGGAAATATTGATGTTGATAAACTATATGGACATCAATTTGGGACACATCATGTCCACAGCTGTAATTTGTCCACTTCAAGCTGATTTGAGATAAAAACATCAATATTTCCATTTAATGGAGAAAATCAGTGTTGAGAGAAATAAGTCAAAATCATCTGAGGTATTTTGGAAGCAAACATACTTTATCACAATATAAAACTATATTATGACTTTTGTTATTATTTCGTATCCCAGACCCCTGTTAGAAAAGAAACACCTGAATTTAACATGTTCTACCTGTAAACTTCTCAAACATTTTTTCATGTTCTAACTGTAAATAATAATTTTCTACCACAACTAACCGACTACTTTCTTCACATCTCACTTAAGAAGAAAAATCTCCCATTAAACTTTAAGGAAATACTGATGTTTATGAACTATACGGACATAAATATTGGGACACATCATGTCTCCAGCTGTAAGATGTCCAGTTCATGCTGATTTGAGATAAAAACATCAATATTTCCGTTTAATGGAGAAAATCAATGTTGAGAGAAATAAGTCAAAACTATCTCTGAGGTATTTTGGAAGCAAAGATAACAATTTAAAACCAAACTTACCAATGAAATGATATTTATCCCAATATAAAACTAAATTATGACACGTGTCATTATTGTTTTGTATCCCAGACCCCTGTTAGAAAAGAAACACCTGAATTCAACATGTTCTACTTATAGATTTCTCCAATATTTTTTCTCCTGTGACTGTAAATAATAATTTTCTACACATCTCATTTGGGAAGAAAAATCTCCCATTAATTTGAAGGAAATATTAAGATTTTTAATCTCAAATCCACATGAACAGGACATCTTACAGCTGTAGACATGATGTGTCCCAATATTTTATTTATTTTTGTTTTAAATAATCTTTTTATTAGGACATATTTTCAGCATACATATCCTCTCAGTACAGGTATAAGCATGTCTAGTTTTTCAGTTTTCAAAAAAAAAACAAAACTAAGAACAAACAACAATGTACAAAACAAAAAAAAAAAAAAATTAAAAAAAGGAAAAGTAGCCTTCCCCACTTACCCACCCACACACACATTGGTCCACATTCACTTAATTACGAGTGTCCCAATATTTCTGTCCATATAATGTTTGTGACTTTAAAGGCCTGTTGCAGTGTCATGTTAATGCATGAAGAACCATATTGCTGTGTTTGATTAGCACCAATGAGAAGCTTGCTTCAGGCATCGGGCACTTTACGAGCCGGGGACACACTTGTAAACCTGACATTCATTTAAATGATGGTAATAAATAAAGAATATGAGTTGGAAACGTACCAGGTTGACACAGTAACACAATGTTGGGCTCGTGGAGGATTAATGACTTGCTTCTTTCGAGCTGAGCTTTCACATTTTAAAAACTACAAAAACAAAGAACACAGAAGAAGGCTCTGGAGGCGTCAGAAGTGGAAAATGTGTTTGTGTGGATTTTTCTAAAGGAAAGAAAATGTGCAGAGTTTCAGAAAGTGATAGAGGGAGTTGAAGCCTTTACTCAAAAGTCTTAATATCGCACAAGTATTTGAACTCGTTTATGCATTAGTTATTATAAATCTGACTAGGATCATTAGTAATGTGTCCAGTTTGAGTGAGAAACATAGTCGTAGAAAAAATGATGAGACCACCCCTTGTTTGCTTTAATTTCTTGTTCATTTTAATGCCTGGTACAACTAAAGGTACATTTGTTTGGACAAATATAATGATAACAACAAAAATAGCTCATAGTAGTTTAACCCTTTCATGCATAAGTCACTCCAGTGGACAGTTCTTCTCCAGCTGTTCTCTTGTATATTCATGGGTTTAGTTGTTTTAGTTCCATATCAGCCAACACAGTGAACACTTACGCATCATCTCATGTCCTGACATTCAGACCATTACTGTAACTTTGCTGTTCTTGATAAACCTGATCTGCACTAACATGTTTGAGTGTAAATCAATTGTTGTTTGTTAGACAAGAAGATTTTTTTTGCACATTATCTCAATGAAGTGAGCAATTAATAGCATTAGAATATGTTAAAAATGTGAGAAAACACCAGATTAGCAGCATTTAACATGTTTTTATTTCATTGTTTTCATATCCTTCTCTGATATTGGGTTTTAAACATATGTTTCTTAACTTCAAAAATTAAATGCATGGATATTTTTGTAACTCCACAGAAAAAAAAAAACCTTGATTGCATTGTTTTTTTCATGCCTAAGGAGGAATAAAAACACTGAAGAAAAATATCTTGACTAAGGTTCTCACAATTAATGCATGAAAGGGTTAATTTCAGAGCTGATATCTATCCATTTTCCATGGTTTTCTTGATAATAACCAAAATCACTTCAGTTCTTACATTAATATCTATGGCATTGTACTGACAAAAACAGTGCTTTTAGACATTCCAAGTTTTATTTTCTGTCTGTTTTAGTCACATGATACACACAGGAGGTAGTACTTGATTTCATAACTACTATTTTTGATGACTGTTGATGGTCTAGTAATTTTTTTAAGTGACTGTATATGCATTTAACAAAGTGTCCAAACCTTGTCTCTATACAGATGACATATGACATTATTTGGGAAGACTTCATCTAAAATTAAACTGTAGTGGATGTTACATGTACATGGTAATACCAATTATTTCTATTCTTTTAATATCAGCCTCTTTGCGATTATCATTCCAAGTTCCAGTGGACGCTGTAGTGTTGCAGATATATTCCAACAGTCTGAAAAGAAAACAAAAATAGCATGATCACAAAAATCACGTGATAAAATTTCACTACTTTTATTCTGGAAGCATTTTACTTGTAGACTAGTGTTATCTAATACTGTAGAAACAAAATACTAATTAGTCAAACAAACTATGTATTAATTGTCTTCTGTTTTGTACTTAGTACATAGTTTTTTACCTTCGCCAAGGAGGTTATGTGATTTGTCTGTTTGTTTGTCTGTGTGTAAGATAACTGAAAAGGTTATGGATGGATTTGGATGAAAATTTCAGGAAATGTTGATACTGGCACAAGGAACAAATGATTAAATTTTGGTGGTGATCAGGGTTGGGGTGGGGGGGCACTGATCTGCTTTGGTGGAGGTCTGCGCTCTACGAGTGCTTTTCTAGAAAAGACTGCCAAGGCAGATCAGTGCCCCCCCGCCCTCGATCACCACCAAAATTTAATAATCCGTTCCTTGTGCCAGTATCAACATTTCCTGAAATTTTCATGCAAATCTGGGGCACTGATCTGCCTTGGTGGAGGTCTGCGCTCTCCAAGTGCTTCTAGTTTAAAATATTTTTATTGAAAAATATTGCACAATAAATAATAATAATAATAATAATAATAATAATAACTTTATTTGTATAGCACCTTTAAAAACAAAGTTTACAAAGTGCTTTGACAGAGGGCACAACAGCAGGATACACGAAGCAAGTAAAAACACTAAAACAGAAGCAACACAATTAGAGAGATGTATGAACAAATTAGTAATCAAACAGGATCAAATTTAAAAATTAAAATTAAAAATTAAAGTTAAAAAGGGACAGTGATAAAAGCAAGTCTATAAAAATGTGTTTTAAGAAGTGATTTAAAAGATGTTACTGATTCCGCAAGCCTTATCTCCTCAGGCAGGCCGTTCCAAAGTCGAGGGGCCCTGATGGAAAATGCCCGGTCACCCTTTGATTTAAGCCTCGACTTTGGAACAGCCAGGAGCCCTGTGCCCGAGGTTCTAAGGCTGCGTACCGGCTCGTAGTCAACTAGCATTTCTTCTATATAACTTGGGGCCAGGCCCATTCGGGCTTTAAAAGGGATCGGTAAAATCTTAAAATCAATTCTAAAACACACAGGGAGCCAGTGGAGGGATGCAAGGATAGGAGTGATAAGATGTTGTCTGTTAAAACCAGTCAGAAGCGTAAAGACAGAAAATTTACATTTCAGGAAATAAAAAAGATAAATGTCATAGTTATTGTTTGTGCAATACACAAAAAGATTTTTTTTAACAAAATATACAGGAGGTAAGCAAACCTACAAAAAAAAAAGCAAACATAAAATCATACACAGAAAATAAATAATCGAGTAAAATTAAATATATAAAAAGAAGAGAAATATAATGATAGTAAAATTTAAAAAATAATAATAATGGTGGGGGGGGGGGGGGGGGGGTTGTCAAGAAATATAGTTTTAACTGAAGCTTAAATAACACCACACATGAAAGGGTTAAAACGCATATTATTAGTTAGATGTAGTGAAGTAAAAGTACAGTTATATATGGCATCACTGTGTAATTAATACTGTTGTCACTAGACCTTTTTTATGAAGTGGACCAGACTATTTCCTGAAGATGCGTGGGTAGAAATCACTTCACATGTTGCAGATTCTCCATTTGGTGAACTTTACTCCACTTCAGCAGGTGAGAACTGAACACACAGGTGTTTGCATCAGTGAAAACACTTCTGTCAGGGCTTTGGGTTCAGAACAGTGAGATTTAACTCCATCTGTGCAGCAAGGTACAATTGAAACCTGATGAACTCTCCTCATGTACATGTACATGATAATGTTTTTTGTTTATTTGTTTGTTTCTTTTTGGTTCACGTTTAATGGCAGTTTGCACGTATGTGAGAAGAGTGGGAAGGAGGGATTCCATTGGTTAAAGTAATGCCGCTTTTCCACTACATGGAACCAGCTCGACTTGGCTCAGCTTGACTCAGTATTGCTGGAGACTGTTTCCATTACAGGATACTACCCACTTTACAGTACCTGGTCGTCATTGCGATGCAGTGCGTTATTTTTGTGTCGTCTGTTCAGAGAGTTGCTGATAAACTTGCTCGTTGCGTGTTGTCTCGTCTGAATTTTTACGTCAGCCACCAAAGACTGAACCTCCTCGACCGACCATGGTGTAGTTTTGGGCTGTTATCATATGGATTAACCTACCGCGATAATCACACTGGTCAACAACAAATTCATTGTTTAAGTTTTTTGAGCTGGTTTAGGATAATTTTGGTGTGCTGAATCCAAAAATCACATTCATTTTGCTCAATCAGGTCAACTTTCTGAACTATGCTACATATTGGCTTTTTAACATTTTTGCTTACATTTATGGGCATTTTCACATCATATGATACAAAATTCTTTCATATTTCTTGTAATAAAGGAGTTCTGAAGATTTTGCTTTTGCCAATTTATGATTGTTTTTTTTAATATTACAGGTGAATGAAATGGCTTCGACTAGAAGATCTTGCAAAAATAAGCCTGACGTATTCTGCTACAGTTTGTAACACTTAATAAATACATCCTGTTAGAAAATGATTTTTTTTTTTCTCTTAAAACCTATGTTGGGTGAGAACTATATAAAAAATCAACTGATAAAGTCACAAAAATGTAATCAATTTTGTGAGAAGATCAAATTTTTCAAAATCAAATTAGCAAAAAACCTGACCTGATTGAGAAAAACAGATGTCATTTTTGGATTTAGTGGTGCAAAATGGTCCTAATTCAGCTGAAAAAACCTAGACAACTTGCAAAAAAACATTTTTTTTGTAACCCAGTGTTATTGTCAACTTCTGCATCTGTTTTTTTGTAAAACGGCAGGTCACAGAGAAAACTGTCTGACCAATCAGCAGTCTGCAGTGTTTATACGTCACGGTTTAGTATCGCTTGGAACCTCAGCGGAGGTGATACCAAAAAACTAGTACCAGGTACCAGATTCCAAGTCTGTTTTCGTAAAGGAAACACAAAAAGGGTGAGTCGAGCCGATACCACGCATAAGGGTGTTTTCACACAGCGTACCCGAATCCATATCTGAGTACACTGGATCCCAAAGTCCACTTACTTTTATCCATGAGAATGCAACCGTTCCGCGCTCGAGTACCATACCCAAGTCCAGTTGACAAGGTAGGTAGGTTAAATTTTGGTGGTGATCGGGGGTGGGGGGGGCATGGGGGCCCACTGATCTGCCGTGGCGGAGGTCTGCGCTCTCTGAGTGCTTTTCTAGAAAAGAGAGCGCAGACCTCCATCAAGGCAGATCAGTGGGCTCCTGTGGCCCCCCCACCCCCGATCACCACCAAAATTTAATCATTTGTTCCTTGTGCCAGTATCAACATTTCCTGAAATTTTCATCCAAATCCATCCATAACTTTTTCAGTTATCTTGCACACGGCAAACAACCAAACATGGGGGGGGGGGGGGGCACTAATCTGCCTTGGCGGAGGTCTGTGCTCTCCGAGTGCTTTTCTAGTTTTATTAGTAATTTATTTTTATTTATTTATTTATTTTATTTATTTTTATTCTTTTTGAAAACCTTTGAGTACAGTAGAAGTACAGTTTCAGCTCTTGTCGACACTGTTCTGTGATGTTTTGCCACCTGATGCCTCTTGACACAGAAAAAAAACAATGTGTCCCGACGTTTCCCAATCCTAAAAATGACACTTATTCTTATCAGTGAAAGGAGAGTCTGGACAGCCCACACCACTGACATCAATCATGGCTGTTGACGGTGAATTGTGTGTGTAGCAAGGTTCTAATAGTTTTGGATTTTTCATTATAGTTTAGTTTTATTTAGTTTTGACTTTTTTTTTTCTCTAATTCAGTTCATTTTAATTCATTTTTAGAACGGGTTTGCTAGTTTTTATTAGTTTTCATTGTTTTCTAAATGCTTAGTTTTTGTGTAATTTTAGGTTTTTAGGTTAACATTTTTTTGTCTTCTTCGCTGTCATATTCAAATAAATCCCAGACAGGACTCTGCTGCTTTCTCCCAGCTTTATTCTCCATGTTTCCAGGTCGAGTGGGGACCAGAAGACGACTTAACGACAAATAACGAGAAGTGACGGACCGTTAAATATCATATGGTGCCGCTAGCTAAAATTGCTTGAGTGAAACAAATCGCTTTCCTATCAATCCGACATTGACAAAGACGAAAACAAAGGGAATTTTATCCATAATTTTTATACGTTTTAGTTAGTTTTGTAAGCACACAACACAGTTTCAGTTTGTTATCTTTTTTTTTCTTTTAATTACAGTTTTTATGTATTTCAGTTAGCGAAAATGTTTTTCCAATTCTAGTTTTCGTCATTTCGCTAGTTTTCGTTAACGATAATAACCTTGCGCCTCAGTTTATAAATAACAGTAACCAGTAATCTGTAATGGATTACAGTTTGGAAGTAACTTACACAACCCTGGTTACCTTCCTGCAGACGTACGCTCATGGAAAACCTCTGAGTACAGTAGAAGTACAGTTTCAGCTCTTGTCGACACTGTTCTGTGGTGTTTTGCCACCTGATGCCTCTTGACACAGAAAAAGACAATGTGTCCCAACGTTTCCCAATCCTAAAAATGACACTTATTCTTATCAGTGAAAGGAGAGTCTGGACAGCCCACACCACTGACATCAATCATGGCTGCTGACAGTGAATCGGGTGTATAGAGCGTCTTCCCCACGGGGAGACAGAAGCTGAGACAGCTGGACGGTCGGGGATCCCCAGGGCTGGGGCGAGGCAACCCCCACCTCACCCCCACCCCCACCCCTGTGTGTGTTGTACCCCGTGCCAAATTCCTCCCTCATTATCCACAATGTCTCCGATGCAGGCCCAAGAGCACAAAGGAGGGTTTGAAGCCGCTCCCATGCACTGACCCTGTGTTGTCTATTCTAGTGTCTGACAGTCCAACATGGAGTCCATTCTATCTACAGGAGCAGGGCAGGACACAACCACCCCCCCCCCCAGTGTTTATACACATATGGAAGCCTGATTCCCTCCTCATTGTGCTCCCATGACACCTCTGTGGATGCACATTCACACTTGTTTACACAGATGTATATTTATCTCATGCCTGGACATGCAGGGGCGGAGCTTTTTCCAGCCAGATGACCCCTGGGAGACCAAGAAGAAAGACCCCAAGAGGGGCAGATGTGTGGATTAGGAGTCCTCCACCCTTTACAGGACACTGACAGAAAACCCTCTGAAATTCAACATTTTAACCACAGTGTGTTAGTGTATGTGAAGGCGTATTAGGGCCACGTAAGAAAATAAAAACGCTTGTCATTACGAGGATGAAGCCGCTATATTTTGAGAATAAAGTAATTATTTAAGGAGAATAAAGCTGTAGTTTAAAAAAGCTAATTTAATGAAATACAGTTGTTATATTTTGAGAATAAAGTCATTATTTAACAAGAATAAAGTCGTAGTTTAAAAAAGCTCATTTAACGAAATAAAGTTGTTATATTTTGAGAATAAAGTCATTATTTAACGAGAATAAAGCCGTAGTTTTAAAAAAGTTATTGTTTAACGAGAATGAAGTCATTATTTCACGAGAATAAAGCTGTAGTTTAAAAAAAGTCATTGTTTAACATGAATAAAGGTGTTATATTTTGAGAATAATCATTATTTAACGTGAATAAAGTCGTTATATTTCAAGAATAAAGTCATTATTTAACAAGAATAAAGTTGTAGTTTAAAAAAACTCATTCAACGAAATAAAGTAGTTATATTTTGAGAATAAAGTGATTATTCAACGAGAATAAAATCGTAGTTTAAAAAAAGTCCTTATTTAACAAGAATGAAGTTGTAGTTTAGAAAAAAAACTCATTTAACGAAATAAAGTCATTATATTTTGAAAATAAAGTCATTATTTAATGAGAATAAAGTCGTGGTTAAAAAAGTTATTGCTTAACGAGAATAAAGTCATTATTTAACAAGAATAAAATTGTAGTTTAAAAAAAGTCATTGTTTAATGTGAATAAAGTCGTTATATTTTGAGAATAAAGTCATTATTTAACGAGAATAAAGTCGTAGTTTAAAAAAGTCATTATTTAAGGAGAATAAAGTTGTAGTTCAGACAAAAACTCATTTAACAAAATAAAGTAGTTATATTTTGAGAATAAAGTCATTATTTAACGAGAATAAAGTCGTAGTTTAAAAAAGTCATTGTTTAACGTGAATAAAGTCATTATATTTCAAGACTAAAGTCATTATTTAATGAGAATAAAGTTGTAATATTTCGAGAATAAAGTCATTATTTAACAAGAATAAAGTCGCAGTTTAAAAAAGTCATTATTTAACAAGGATAAAGTCGGTATATTTTGAGAATAAAGTCATTATTTAACGAGAACAAAGTCTTAATATTTTGAGAATAATGTCATTATTTAACGAGAATAAAGTCGTAGTTTAAAAAAGTCATTATTTAATGAGAATAAAATTGTTATATTTCGAGAATAAAGTCATTATTTAACGAGAATAAAGTCGTTATATTTCAAGAATAAAGTCATTATTTAACGAGAATAAAGTCGTTATATTTCAAGAATAAAGTCATTATTTAACGAGAATAAAGTCGTTATATTTCAAGAATAAAGTCATTATTTAACGAGAATAAAGTCGTTATATTTCAAGAATAAAGTCATTATTTAACGAGAATAAAGTTGTTATATTTCAAGGTTAAAGTCATTATTTAACAAGAATAAAGTCGTAGTTTTAAAAAAGTCATTGTTTAACGAGGATAAAGTCGTAGTTAAAAAAAAGTCATTATTTAACGAGAATAAAGTCAGTATATTTCAAGAAAAAAGTCATTATTTAATGAGAATAAAGTCGTAGTTTTAAAAAAGTTATTGTTCAGCGAGAATGAAGTCATTATTTAACAAGAATAAAGTTGTAGTTTTAAAAAGGTCATTGTTTAACGAGAATAAAGTCAGTATATTTCAAGAATAAAGTCATTATTTTTATGAGAATAAAGTTGTAGTTTAAAAAAGTCATTATTTAACGAGAATAAAGTCAGTATATTTCAAGAATAAAGTCATTATTTAACGATAATAAAGTCGTAGTTTTAAAGAAGTCATTGTTTAATGAGAATAAAGTCGTTATATTTCAGGCGCTCAAAACGACTTTTCTCCTGTCATGACTCAAAACTATTGTTGCAGATGGACCTGTGGAGTTGAATTAATGAAGAATTCAGACCCAAGCAGAGCATTTACAGTTTATGGAGACCACAGGGAAATGTTTGAAAATGCATAATTCCATGTTTAAAAAAGCCAAATATCACTCCTTTCATACCAAAGTGGAGCCATCTGCAGAAATGGACATTTTTGGCGTTCTAATTAATGAGCTCTTATCGGCCACAGACGGAAAAAAGCTTTCTGCCTTTGCCTTCCTTATAGCCCACAGGAGAACAGCTCTAGAGTGGAAATATCCTGATCCACCAAGAGCGTCTGTTTGGCTTTGGGATCTAAGTTTTTCTGAAAATGAGAAAAAATAAACTATTTCACCAGAGGATCCCTTTTTTTTTTTTTTTGTTGGTTTGTTTGTTTCTTTTTGGTTCATGTTTATACATATGAGGGAGGGATTCGACTGGTTAAACTAAGAAAAACAATTCAAGTTTTGTATCTAAAATACATTATATATTATATTTCATTTCTTGAGTAAAAATAACTATTAAAAAAATTGTTTTTATTTTCATGTAGAAAATCAAGGTTAATGAAGTTACCGTATTTGGTGCCTTGAAGTAAATATAAAAAAATACAAGAAAAACACATGTAAGGTGAAAGGAACATGTATTTTAGAACATTAGAACATCACTTTTAGAAAATTACACAAACACAAGTGCTGATCCAGACACCTGTCTCAAGGTCAGCAAAGTTACCATATTTGGTTCCTTACCCATAACTGGCCCAGACAAATAAAAATACGAGAAAAACACATGTAAGGTGAAATAAACATGCATTTTAGAACATTAGAACAACATAAGTGCTGATCCAGACACCTGTCTCAAGGTCAATGAAGTTACCATAATTGGTTCCTTACCCATAACTGGCCCAGACAAATAAAAATACAAGAAAAACACATGTAAGATGAAAGGAACATGCATTTTAGAACATTAGAACATCACTTTTAGAACATTACACCAACATAAGTGCTGATCCAAAATTTTTTAACGAGGTCAATGAAGTTACCGTATTTGGTTCCTTACCTGTAACTGGCCCAGAAAAATAAAAATACAAGAATAGAAAAAGAAAAAAAAAAACAAAACACACTTGTAAGGTGAACGGAACATGTATTTTAGAACATTAGACCAACATAAGTGCTGATCCAGAAACCTGTCTCAAGGTCAATGAAGTTACCATATTTGGTTCCTTGAAGTCAATATAAAAAACACAAGAAAAACACATGTAAGGTGATAGGAACATGTATTTTAGAGCATTAGAACATCACATTTAGAACATTAGACCAACATAAGTGGGGATCCAGACACCTGTCTTAAGATCAATGAAGTTACCATATTTGGTTTCTTATCCGTAACTGGCCCAGAAAAATAAAAATACAAGAAGTAAATATATATATATATATATATATATATATATATATATATATATATATATATATATATATATAAAGAAGGGAAACACATGTAAGGTGAAATAAACATGTATTTTAGAACATTAGAACAACATAAGTGCTGATCCAGACACCTGTCTCAAGGTCAATGAAGTTACCATATTTGGTTCCTTGAAGTAAATAGAAAAAAATAGAAGTACGTTCATGCAGAGGTGGACCTTACAGACCCTGTAGACCACATTGGACCTGACATTGTTGACTCACTGTCCTCACTGGACCTGTTACAGTCACTGTCTTGTAAAGAGGCGCAGAAAAGACCAAAAATAGTCACTTGCCCTGATAAAGGGTTAACAGAGCCTGCAGAAACATTTGGCTGGATATGAGTCATCGCTGTTGGTTTAATGGAAAACAGAAGCCACGAGCCTGTTCTGTAAAGGTTTTCTTTCTGGCAGGGGGGATATTTTCACACTGACACTCCGTTTAGAAAGGATCACTCATTGGCACAAACGGCGTTACAGTACGCAGAGTAAAAAACACTGTGCAAGTTGACAAAAACACAAACACTACAGTTAAAACAACTCTCACATAGCGTTAAGTGAAGATAAAGACTCATTAGTGCACAATAGAAGGATGGAGTCTATTGTGCTGAAGTAATGCAAACAGTGTTCTGTGCAGAGCATGTTCTCAGCTTTTTCCTTGTCTCACATTAGTGTTCACAGCTCTCCATTATTACTCGGTGACAGAGATGAATAGGCTATGGCCGGCAGCAATCACAGTCCTCACTAAATATTTACCTGCTCCACTTGAAGAGGCCTGGGTACAGCAGGATGACAGACTCTCATTATTACTCCGCGACTTTTGGGATAAAGCCTCACGGTGTTTTAACTTATTTTGTTTGCACGGAGTTCAGACTGTGTTACTGCAACAGAAGGTGAGAACAGTTGTGTTTTTTTAGTGCTGGGCAGCGATTAAAAATTTTAATCGCGTGGATTTTTGTGATTAATCGCGATTAATCGCATAGTTGTTGAGGGGCATCAACAGTGTGTATTTCCTTTCAGTGATATTTCAGACTGGAAGTACTCCGGTGATAAAAATAATTGCACATGTCAGTTCTTCCAAACAGCTGTGTCCTTCTCAACCCCACCATCTGAAGACATTTAAAATGAAAATGTCCATGGAAAAAAACCACTACTTTTACACATGTTTATGTCCACACCAGTGTATTTACAGTTGTGAGTGATTGACAGGAGTCTCAAGCCCACTAATAAGTACTAATACTAATAAGCCCAATAATATGTGATGTTCAGTTGTTCAAAGCAAAAGAGGCCCTGAAGTGGTCAGAAAAAGTTGCATTAACGTATGTTTTGTCCTTTCGGTGTTCCCGTAGTCAGTTCGGACATAAGAACGAACTAACAGACACGTTTCTTTCACTCTGTTTGTATGGCCCCAAAAACGTTTGCCTGTGAGTATTTTATGTTCAGTTGTTGTAAGAATGAATAGTATAAAATATCTCTGATGTGAACCTTTGTTGCTGGATAAAAGATGTTGTAAATCTTAAATTAAGCTGTAAATGCTAATCGTTAGCGTGTCTATGGATTTTCCCATTCAAGTTAGCATCGAGATAAATTGACTGCTAATACAACAGTCACATCGTAAATGAGTAAAGGTTAGTTCAAAGGCTGACATATTATACTTAAACACAACCAATGAATTTACATAAACTTAGCATGAGCCTGCATAAAGAATTAGCAACCCATCTGCGACTGCTAGCATAAACGAATTAGCTTAAACATGTTAATAACACATTGTAATAAACACATCCAAAATAACGTCATAAACATGTTTCTAACGGCATGTTTGCATGTGAAATTATTTAGCAAAAAACAGAAGGATTGATACATACAGGCGTTGAACTGCAGGAGTTACACACAGTTTGATCCAGCATTACTTGGAAAGTTCGCTCTTTTCTCCTCTCGGCCGGCACGTACACACAGCACCGCCAAAATAAAAGCATGAGTTTCAAAATAAGAGTCCGTATGTATAAATCAACTAAGACTTGCTTGAAAGGCAGAACAATAATAAAACGGTGTCAACGTGAGATAAAAAAATTGTCGGCGTTATTTAATGAATGCGTTAACGCGGTAATAATGCGTTAACTTGCCCAGCCCTAGTCTTTTTTTCTTTTTTTTTTTTATAAATTTGACATGTGGGTTTTGGTTTTCGTCGTGCTGATGATTAGCATTGGAGTTATCTGCAGCGGGCAGAAAAGTTAAATAATAATCAAATGTTGTGTGATCAGATGTTGTCGTGATATGTTGTGATGTCTTATTCTCTTTTAATTGTATAGTAAGTGTTCAAATATGTATCTTGTATTATATTGTACAGGTATTGTGTGTTTTTGTGCTCCCTTAACAGTCTGTTATGTGTATGTTATTTGTTACATTAGTGCCCTATCAAGTGTCTAACCATGTCTTTCTCCTGTAAATGTTTTTTTCTACTGCTTTTTTAAAACTTGGCCAGGAGACTACAGATGAAAACTAGCCTTCTGGCTAATTCTGGCTTTTTTAAACCATGTGTAACCATGTGTTTTTATGAAATTGCATTGTCCACTTTCAAATAAACTAAACTAAACTAAACTAATCCATAAAACTTCCTCTGTGAAAAGGTTATTATCGTTAACAAAAACAAACAAAATGACGTAAACTAAAATTGTAAAAACATTTTCGTTAACTGAAATAAATAAAAACTCCAATTAAAAGAAAAAAAAACGATAGCAAACTGAAACTGTATTGTGTGGTTACAAAACTAACTAAAACGTATAAAAATTATGGATAAAATTCCCTTAGTTTTCGTCTTTGTCAATGTCGGATTGATATCAATTTGAAACTCAGTTTGGTATGAATTCAACCAATAGTTTTGCCACTAGAGTGTTAACAAACAAACAAACCGAACCAAAAACAATACCCTGTGCCTCCCTTTCGGGGGGCGGGGTAATAAATAAGCTGTAATTGCATATGAAAAGTTTTTGTCTCAAATAACCAAGGGTACATTGTACAGAATTGGCCCATTTTCTTCCTATACTGAAGGTCCATTCACAAAAGCAGTTGCTTTTTCACCTAAATATTAACTCTTTAAAACCTGATCCATTAGAAACTAGCAACAAAATTAAATTTTTCTGAATTAAAATGTCATCACCCTTTTTTTAACAGGATCCAAACTGTTGCCATATTATTTTGTTTGATATATTTTTTGTATCACATTTGATACATTGAGTGTTTTTTGCTCACAACATTAACTTTAGATACAAAAATACATTTCACTTATAATCTTTTGAAAATATAAAACATTTCAGGCAGGTTTTTTTTTTTTTTTTTTTTTTAAACATAAAAATTTTTACAGCCTTTTTATTTCCCTTGAATGGCACCATAATGTAAATATTTTTCAATTTTCAACCACATAACAATATTCTTCTTTTTGAAAATTACCAAAGACTTTCCTGCAAAATGTTTTGTTTTTTTTTTTAATTTGAACAATTAACATTGAACAGTAAATATACATAGTAGTATACAACAGGGGTAGAAAGTTCTATAATTCACAAAATCTTTTACATTATATAGAGAAATACATGTAAGACATTAGGAAAGAAAATAAATAAATAAATAAAATAAAATAAGTAAATAAAAATAAATTAACATATGTAATAAAAAAAACAAATTGCTCGAGGAATAAATCGAAATTATACAAATTGAATAAGATTATACATTTGACATATTTTTTTGTTTTGTTTGCTTTAGAATTTAGACTGTTTCTCAAATTGTCTACGTAACTGGAAAAAAGGGCTTTGAAAATTGATGTGCAAATTTGGAGCAATGAATGTGAAATTTGGCAAAAACAATCAAAAGGTCGATAGTATATCTTTTTTCTGGAGTTATTTTATCAATGTGTGATAGGCCAAATAAAATGTGTTGAAAGTTCAGTTTACATGAAGAGTCAATTTTTGTGTTTATAAAATTATTTAAATCAATCCAAAATATATGTGTGTAGGTGCAATCCCAAAATAAATGACATATTGTTTTGTCTGCGTTGCTGCAAAAAGAACAAAGAGTATCAATATTTCTTTTATATTACTTTCCTACAAAATGTGCATTGGATGCTTTAACGATAACGGCCATATTGAAAAGGGCCAAAAAAAATTTATAAATAAAAAAAAATAAAAAATAAAAAAAAGCCTTTCCACTGGCTGCAGTGGGATGATAATCCACCAGGGGGCAGAAAACACATATCGGGTCACATACAACAGGTTTTTAACCCTTTCATGCATGAATTATGAGAACCTTTATCAAGATTTTTCTCCTGAGTGTTTTTGTTCCACTTTAGGCATAAAAAAAATAAATAAATGTGATTGAATTTTTTTTTTTTTTTTTTTTTTTATGAACCTATTTTTCATGGAGTTACAAAAATGTCCATTCAGCTGGACACCATGTGTTTAATTTTTGAAGCAAAAAAACATGAATTTATTGTCATACTGTGTGAAAACTATGAAATATTTTTTTTAATGCTGCTAATGTGATGATTTCTCACATTTTAACATACTATAATAGTAGTTATTATGCATTCAAATAAAATGTAAAAAATAACAACACACAACTTTTTGTTAAAAAAAAAAAAAAAAAAAAAACTCTGTTAATTACCGTCTAATAACAATTAGCAATTGATTTACACTCAAATATGTTGCTGCAGGTCAGGTTTATCAATAACAGCAAAGTTGCAGTAACGGTATGAATTGCAGTGTATTATGGGATGGTGCATAAGTGTCCACTGTGTTGGTTGATATGCAAGTAAAACAACAAAACCCATGAATATACAAGAGAACAGCTGGAGAAGAAATGTGACCACTGTGCATGAAAGAGTTAAGATAAAACCCTCAGAACCTGTAGTAGCAAATATGACACAAATGGTTTTAT
The DNA here is from genome assembly GCF_902148855.1 of Sphaeramia orbicularis. Classification (NCBI taxonomy): domain Eukaryota; kingdom Metazoa; phylum Chordata; class Actinopteri; order Kurtiformes; family Apogonidae; genus Sphaeramia; species Sphaeramia orbicularis. The sequence continues at coordinate 10,017,907 of NC_043971.1, forward strand.
AGGGTTAAAATAATGTTTCATTTCAGAAAGTGTAACTTACAGTTTTAAATTTCCTCCTCTTTCTTGTTGCGTGGCTCATACCTGCAGTCACACTGAAAATAACATCACAATATTTCATCCTGCGTCGCTGTATCGATCAGTCACACTGAACAGGTGTTGGATCTGGAGCAGGAATTCATACCGCTGCTAAACTGAGCCGAGTCATGTTGAGAAGAGTTGATCTGATATCAACAGTGGAAATGCAGTGAAAGTCTACATTAGTAAAGAAAGAAAGAAAGAGAAGAAAGCTACTGTAGAAACCTCTGTGGAGTGACTTTTGTTGATCTGACAGGTTTGTTCTGATGAAAGGACAGTCCACGTCCACTTCCAGTCCACTGACACTGGGAGGGCAGGGGGACATGTGGACAAGAAAGAGCCTCAAATTGAATGGAGTTATTTTTGTGCATCTCCAGGAGATAAACGACATTCTTCTTCTCTGTAATGGCAATTTTGAAACCAGGTGGATCATTATCATCAACATGTTGTAGCAACTGTCACCAACTGGAAAATATGAGGACTAAAGATAAGTCAACAACTGAACGAACGTAACCAGGTTAAGTAATCATTTTTACACACAGTGGTCACTGTTGTTATTCATTCTATCTATCTATCTATCTATCTATCTATCTATCTATCTATCTATCTATCTATCTATCTATGTCCATCCATCCATCCCTCCCTCCCTCTCTCTCTCTATCGTACTCCTCCTCCCTCCCTCCATATGTCTGTCTGTCTGTCCGTCCATCTCTCTTCTCTGTCCGTCCATCATCCATCCATCTATCCATCCACCCATCCATCCTCTCTCTCCTCTCTCTAACTGTCCCTCCCCTCCCGCCCTCCATCTGTCTGTCCGCCCCATCTCTCTTCTCTCTCTCTCTCTTCTCCTCTCTCTCTCTCTGTCCATCCATCACCATCCATCCATCCATCCATCCTCTTTCTCTCTCTCTCTCTCTCTCTATCAGTCTGTCTCTGTCCATCCCTCCCTCCCTCTCTCTCTCTCTCTCTGTCCGTCCCTCCCTCCCTCCCTCCATCTGTCTGTCTGTCTGTCCATCTCTCTCTCTCTCTCTCTCTCTCTCTGTCCATCCATCCATCCATCCATCCATCAGTCTGTCTGGTCTCTGTCCATCCCTCCCTCCCCTCTCTCTCTCTCTCTCTCCTCTCTCTCTCTATCCGTCCTCCTCCCTCCATATGTCTGTCTGTCTGTCTGTCCGTCCACCTCTCTCTCTGTCCATCCATCCATCCATCCCTCTCTCTCCTCTCTCTATCCGTCCCTCCCTCCCTCCCTCCCTCCCTCCATCTGTCTATCCGCCCATCTCTCTCTCTCTCTCTCTCTCTCTCTCTCTCTCTCTCTGTCCATCCATCCATCCATCCATCCATCCATCAGTCTGTCTGTCTGTCTTTGTCCATCCATCCATCCATCCCCTCCCTCCCTCCCTCTCTCTCTCTCTCTGTCTGTCCCTCCCTCCCTCCATCTGTCTGTCCATCTCTCTCACTTTCTCTCTCTCTGTCCATCCATCCATCAGTCTGTCTGTCTCTGTCCATCCCTCCCTCCCTCTCTCTATCTATCCGTCCATCCATTGGTCTGTCAGTCTCTGTCCATCCGTCCCTCTCTCTCTGTCTATCTGTCTCTCTATCCATCCATCCATCGGTCTGTCTCTCTCTCTCTCCCCTCCCTCCCTCTCTCTGTAATATACCTCAGTTTTCCTAATCTGTTTTCTGTTGGCTGTTTACATAATTAGGACTCTAAACTGTCCTTTTATAAAATATGGCTCCATACATTGTCAGCTAATGTCCCTAAATACCATATGTTTATTTTTAGGTGGCAAAGCCCTATGACATCAGTAGTGATTATAAAAAGACAAAGTCAGGTGATGTTAGTAAGGATTGGACTAGACACCTACAATTTTTATGTCAAATGGATCAAATATGGTGGGATTATAATAAAATTTGCTGGCAATTCAAAAAAAAAAAAAGATTATTCTTATATTGTAAAACATCCAGTGAGTGAAATTGTGCCAAGAGAAGCACAGCAGGTTCATATTTAGATCCCTGAAAGTCTTGAACCAGAAGTAACTCTGAGTCAGATATGAGGGTTCCAGACATTAAATCAGTGCACGCATGCAAACCCTCCTTTTGCACGTATTAATATGAGTTTGTGGAGGTTTTGATGAAATGGTGAGCGGGCAGCGGCCACCTGTGACATGTATTGTTGTGACAAACTGAACGCCAACATGGGCCGATGGCTTTTAACCAAGCTTCGAGCCCGGAGGATTTTGGTCAAGAAAAGTCAAGTCAAATCAAATCAGATTATTTATAAAAGCTGCTTTTCTTTGTTTAAAAAACCCCTGCTTCATCACTTGAGTTTAGAAAAAGGAAATGAAAACAGGAGATTTATTGACGTGTCTGACCCAGTGCTGCCGGAGATGAAACTGTGATATCAATAATTCACATTGATGGTCACAATCCAAATCTATCCATAACTTTTCATCTACAGCCTCTTAAAAATTAACTTACCAAATTTGAAGTCCATTGAGTTAAACCCCTAGGAGGAGTTTAATGAAATACACTGTGAGGAAATCACCAAAAATGGCTGCAAAATTCAAAATGGTGGATTTCCTGTTGGTCTGCCATCATCAGCCCTGATGAGTTTTTTTTTGTAGATCTCATTGAGATATATATGTGTACAAACTTTGTTTCATTTGGAGCACGTTTTCCAGGAGTAGTGGTCTTTAGGGGCGCTCCAGAGCCATATTTGAAGGTTCATTTATGAAACGTGTAAAATTTCAAATTTTTTGCCGCCACTCATGATTTTGCCCCGAAAATAAGACTTTCACACATGTTCAGGCCCCCCCAAAAATGCAGAGGAATGTCCAAATAATAATAAACAAAGCAGACTACAAAAGGCTTTGCAGGTCATTGCATGTCCAGCGCTCGAGCCCTAATAAATATGTAATTGTATATAAACGTTTTTGTCACTTCTTTGTAGATCTCATTGAGACATATATGTGTACAAACTTTTGTTTCATCTGGAGCACGTTTCCAGGAGTAGTGGTCTTTAGGGGGCGCTACAGAGTCATTTTTGAAGGTTCATTTATGAAATGTGTAAAATATCAAATTTTTTTGCTGCCACTCATGATTTCATCCAAAAAATAAGACTTTTTGCTCTTGTTCAGGCCTCCAAAAATGCAGAGGAATGTCCAAAATAATAATAAACAAAGCAGATACAAAAGGGGCTTTGCAGGTCATTGCATGTCCAGCGCTCGAGCCCTAAAAAAGATCCGTAATTGCATATGAAAAGCTTTTGTCTCAAACTAACCTTGGGTGCAATGCACAGAACTGGCCCCATCCTGAAGATCTAATCACATCAAATCACATTTATTTACAAAAGTTGCTTTTCTTTGTTTAAAAAAAAAAAAAAAAAAAAAAAAACAAAGGAAATGAAAACAGAAGATTTATTGACGTGTCTGAGCCAGTGCTGCCAGAGACAAAAACGGTGATACTGCTAATTCGTGTCAGTGGTCACAATCTCAATCCTTTTCATCTACAACCTCTTAAGACTTAACTGACCAAGTTTGATATATATATGTACAAAATTTTGTTGAGTTTGGAGCATGTTGCTAGGATTTGTGGTCTTTAGGGGGCGCTAAAAGGGCCATTTTTGAAGGTTCATTAACAAAATGTGTAAATATGATTTTTTTGCCATCACTCATGATTTTGCAAAAAAAATAATCATAATTTTTGTGCATGTTTAGGCCTCCAAAAGAGCAGAGGAATGTCCCAAATGATAATAAACCAAAGCAGATACAATAGGGCTTCACAGGTCATTGCATGGCCAGCGCTTGGGCCCTAATAAACAATCTGTAATTGCATATGAAAAGATTTTGTCTCAACTAAGCATTGGGTGCAATGCACAGAATTGGCCTATCCTGAAGATCTAATCACATCAAATCAACTTTTTTTGTCTTTTTTTTTTTTTTTTTTACAAAAGTTGCTTGCTTTGTTAAAAAAAAAAAAAAAAAAAAAAAAGAAAAAACTGCTTCATCACTTGACTTTAAAAAAAAAAGGAAATGAAAACAGGAGATTTATTGACGTGTCTGAGCAGTGCTGCCAGAGACCAAAACAGTGATACTGCTAATTCTAGCCAGACAGCAACAAGTGGAACAACAACACAACAGTATAAAATCTAATTACATGTTACTCGCTGAACAATTTGGGTTCGTTTCCTGGTTGAATGGGGTCCTGGGATGAATTTTCACTCACTATAATAAGGTGCCAAGAGGATTTGGGAAACCAGAACTACTTTTAAACTTGAGAATATACAGGAGGAGTGTGTGGTGTGAGCTGGCGTGTTAGTGTTCCTACAGCAGCAGGGTGGACCCGCTGACCACCAACCACCAGAGTACACACCAGGACTTCACTTCAAGGTTTGGAGCATGCATAATGACCTAAACAGAGACGACTGAAATTAATCTTCTGCGGCCTCTTTATGCAAGTGTGGATTTGCTATTACCTCCGCAGCTTCCCTCTGCTCTGTCTGGTCTGAGGAACATAAACGCTCTGCATCACAACCAGATGCCAGCGTTGGAGTTTAAGCTCCAGTCATTTTCACCTCATTACAAAGCGGGCACATGACGGCTTTTTCAGCGATATTATTTTCGAGGGAGGCTGCGGAGAATAAGGCGAGTACATTCATTTGTAATCACGTTTCCCCTCAAGTCTCATAAACGTGCTGCACACAACCTCCTCTCTTGTTTTCACATCTCAATACGATCATCGTGAAATTTCATCAGTCCGCTCGTTTGTCATCATTAGCGTTGATGGAGGTCGCTCCGCACCCATCTGCCGATCCTCAACAATAAGTCTGACACAAATAAAAGCTATTTGGGTTTAGTAAACTCCGTTGCTGTTTTTCCTCCGAGCTTTTATTTGTTGTTCTGACACGCAGTATTCGTGGAGAGACTTAGGATACAGCTCTGTGGTGCAGCAGTGAACTTGGCCTTATAAGTATTCTGGTCTCCATCCATAATCTGGCCTGCGTGAGCGGGGACCCAATGAGGAGATGAAGTACCATGGGAACATTTTCTGGCAGAGGAGAAGGAGGAGAAGGGCACTGCGAAAAAAAAAAAATCCTATTTCAAATAGTAATTTTATCATGTTTCCAGTCTAAAAGAACACTTTTGTTATCTGAAAGAAAACACTGAAAAACAATCTGCCAGCAGAGTGCAAAACAAAAGCACATGCACCTTTGCACCGTTTGGATTCTTTTTGGAAACATCTAACTAACATCTAACATTTCAAATCTGATCTTATGTGGGAAGCTACTCGTTCTTGTAGATAAATACAATTTTCATGACTTGACTTTTGTATTGACTTTACTTATGCGCTATAAATAAATATTATCCGCTGCCCTTTACATGCCATCTGGGTTATTCTGGGATTTGTGTGCAGTTCTGTCTATTACAGAGCTGGGAAGGGCAGGGTGTATATGCAAGAAAGAAGCACTCCCACAGTGTGATTCAATCATGGATGTGGGAATTACATGGTAATACTGGGACCAGTTGGGCAAACTACAGGATATATGCTGTTCTCTGATTTAGAAGATGAGCCACAAGCACCACAACGCAAAGGCCAGGAGAGTATGTCACATATAGTGTGACATTTGTGACTCAATGTACATTTAAGTGAAAACTGGTTGAAGTAAATGGGTATGCAAAGACTAGACTTCACATCCTGAGTCTGGTAAGTTTTAGATAGAGCTACTTATTTCTGTTCTTTGTTCAGAAGAAATCAATCTAAGTGAATCCCCAAAGGAACTTGTGTTGGTAAATGCAAGTTCTGCAAATTTACAGGATTGTCAGGTTCTGTTCAACATGTTGATGAACTACAGGGTGGGGAAGCAAAATTTACAATGAACATTTAGTTGTTTTTCTCAGCAGGCACTACGTCAATTGTTTTGAAACCAAACATATATTGATGTCATAATCATACCTAACACTATTATCCATATCTTTTCAGAAACTTTTGCCCATATGAGTAATCAGGAAAGCAACGTCAAAGAGTGTGTGATTTGCTGAATGCACTCGTCACACCAAAGGAGATTTCAAAAATAGTTGGAGTGTCCATAAAGACTGTTTATAATGGAAAGAAGAGAATGACTATGAGCAAAACTATTACGAGAAAGTCTGGAAGATACTATTAAAGAAGAATGGGAGAAGTTGTCACCCGAATATTTGAGGAACACTTGCGCAGTTTCAGGAAGCGTGTGAAGGCAGTTATTGAGAAAGAAGGAGGACACATAGAATCAAAACATTTTCTATGATGTAAATTTCTTGTGGCAAATAAATTCTCATGACTTTCAATAAACTAAACTGGTCATACACGGTCTTTCAATCCCCGCCTCAAAATATTGTAAATTTTGCTTCCCCACCCAGGGCTTCGTGACTGGCGACTGAATTACAGTCGCATGCGCCTGAGAATTTCGGTAGTGCGACTGTTTTTGAGATTATGATCGCACGGTGCGCCAATAAAAAAATGAGCGAAAATTAATACGTGCGCCTAGAATAATGGCTGCAGAAGTAACTCGCAGCTGAAAATAAACAAGCTCCACGCCCCGCTGACTGAAGCGGAAAATACCTGTCCCTGCCCCCTCGCGTGCGCAGGTGGCAATAAACAAAGGGATCAAATAACTCCACCGACGTTTGAAACAATCTCCCGCCAAACCCGGTTAGTAGCGCTGGCGTTGTTCCAAGTATTTTTCCCATGACGTAATGTATCCTGCAAGTCAGATGATCATGTTGCGCGAATCAACTTGCTACACGATCAGCTGACCGTAACCAGCGAATCGAGGGGCTAATGAATAAACAACAAGCGGTATCCAGACGTGTACATGATTCGTCAAAAGTTTCTTCCTCAAAAGTTGGTTGTTGCAAATAATGGTGTGATTCGTCTTTCTTCTCCAAGAACCAACTAAAGTATATACCACACCTTGACAATTGTTTTGCACCTGTGTCAATGTAAGCTTTTTCTTTCATACTCTATTCAAATACTTTATTCGAGGTTGTTAACATTGCTTAAATACATATAGGAATATTACTTGGTATGGCCAAGAGTTTTGCTTGTTCTCCAAATTTTTTATATAATAGTGGTGCGCCTAGATTTTAGCCTGTGCTCCTAACTTTTTAGGGTTAGGAGCACAGTGCTCCTAGGTCAAAAAGTTAATTTTGAGCCCTGCCACCCTTTATGTATGAACTATGTTTTCAGCTCAAAAATGTCCAATTTCAATCACAATTAATGCTATATTTTCATGTCACAAATGGCTAAGTAATTTTAACTGAATTTACCTGAAAAAACAAAAATTCTATTCTTTTAGATTCCTCAATTTTTCGTACAAGATTCTATCCTATATATCACATGTTTTTATTTTACAGGTTCAGTATGGAGTATGGTGCTGATCCATCCTGCTTATGTTACGCCAATACATACATGAAGAATGTCACACGTCACTTTTGAAATCAACAGTTTTCTAATAATAAGCATTTTTATAAAGAAATAACAATTCTATATTGTTATTTACTCTTTAGTATGATGATAAAACTATACAACAAATAATTCTGATCCTAGTTTTTGCACAGGGATCATTAGTGGAAACGGTGACATGGCTGCCGAGCAATCAGTATGATGGGATCTGTAACAACCATGTCACATCCGTTCCACTGACACATTTTGTGTTTTTGTGTCAGCTGTTATTGTTTTAGATCCACAATACTAACATTATGAATAAGAGGAGAATTAGCAATAGTAAGTCTATAAGTTTATTACTAATAAAGTACTGGTACTGACCAGAGCATCATGGGTAATGTCACGTCCTTCCACCAGCAAAAGTTTTCACATACACGTGCTATTCAAAATCCAATATTTCTGAAAATAGAGCTTCTACTGTCAAATAATATCAGTAGTCTGTGCACAAATGTATTAGCATTATTTCAACACGTTCTATGCATTTCTTACAACCTTTTTTTTTTTTTTCGACAAAAATAGCCACTCATTTGAACCCCCTAAGTAAAATTTAGCCGATATATGTAGTTAGCTAAGGTGTGAAGAAGTCATGGTTTGTCATAACAGGCCATGTATACCCCCATATAGACCCAGTGCTACTTTGTGGTAGTTCCCAAATTAATGTTAGCTGATTTATCACCATTTATCATATTATTCTTCTCTATTTTGCATTTTTTTCAGTGAAAATCAGGTATTTTCCTATATTTATTTCACTGACTATGCACTTCATGCCAAGATGGTGCCACATGAGCAGTGTTGGGAATAACGGCATATAAAAAAAATAGCAGCGTTACTAACGCCGTTATTGTTTTCCAGTAACAGGTAATCTAATGAATTACTATTTGAAACATTACAATGCGGTTACCGTTACAGACAGTGAAATGTGATGCGTTACTATGCACTGATATCTAACAGCTGTTATCCGTCCTAGCTCGCTCAGCCAGGCACGAGAGGTGTGACGTTTGTGGACGAGTCGAGTCTTTTGGACGGCTCTTTTTCAGTGAATGATAAGAACCGATTCGTTGCGAGCCGTTCGTTTAGGAGTCGTTCTTCTATTCAAATTACCCACCACTGCCTTCAATGCTTCATCTGTGTGTCCATGAGTCTGAGTTGTCCATGCTGCCTTCACCTGAACCACTAATGACATCTCCGAGTTTGAATTGTCCGCAGCACATCACATTCACTTGAACGCAGCTACGTGTGCAGCTAATTTAGGGGAGGAGTTATCAGTGAGTCCGACTGATGATTGAAGACATTTACCGCTGGATCAGGGAGGAGCGACTGAAAAAGTGGAGATGTGGGATTAACTGGAGGAGCATCTTCTTCCTATAAATGCAGAGATGCATTTATGTGGTGGAAAAGTCGGGCCCTTGTTGGGACCCCAGCCTGGGCCCTGGTGGACCCCAGCCGGGCCCTGGTGGACCCCAGCCGGGCCCTGGTGGACCCCAGCCGGGCCCTGGTGGACACCCAGCCTGGGCCCTGGTGGACCCCAGCCTGGCCCTGGTGGACCCCAGCCTGGCCCTGGTGGACCCCAGCCGGGACCCTGGTGGACCCCCAGCCTCACTACAGTCATGGTATTCCGTACCTGTCTGCTGTTCTACTTTATCCAACTGGCCGTGAACACGCTCAAAAATCAGTTTCCTTTCACATATTTGAGGTTTTTCAAAAAACAATGCAATGAATAATTTCCCTGGTATACTAATTACATTGATGAAGGAGTAATTCCGGTACTAATTCAATTACTTTTTTGGGAAAGTAACTAGTAACTATAATTACTTTTTAAAAGTAATTTGCCCAACACTGCAGGTGAGTGGCTGTGAGTTGCATCAGCTCTCTCCACTGACTTCCTTTCTTTAGTATTTTTTAGTATTTATCTTCTCTTATAATGTTCATTTCTACCTGTCTTTCTTTTGCACTGGTGTGTTGCATATTGCTGCTGTAAACTGTTTAAATTTCCCATGGTGGGATCAATAAAGTCTTATCTTATTTTATCTTATCTTTAATCATCATGCTGCATTACATTTGAGGGTGGTTATACCAAAAACAGAGGAAAACTAGTGAAAAAGTGACTTTTTCAGTAAAACGATCATTAACTGAGCATAAACCCAGTGTGTCCATCCACTGTCATTGATCCAACTCAATGGGTTTTACTGGTGAATCAATGTTGTAGAAGATGATGGTGTTTCCATGGTAACTATGGAGCCGCTGAAAGTCCAAATGGGTCATATCTGATGATTATGAAAAGATGAAAAACTGCATTTTACGCCAATTATTTACGTGTATTGATAGGATTAATGAATCAGCAGGTATTAAACAGTTTAGATCAGTTGATGATTTTGGTGGATGGTGGATGATCTGCATGTGCTTACGTGGTCACATGAACCTTCTATTGATATCTGCATTGTGGTTGGAATTAGTGCTTGTACAGAGTTGCAGAAAATTGGCATTAAAGATGAATTTTGGAGAAAAATATGTCCTATGTGTTCATAGAACTCAATGCTGTTACCATGGATACGAACTAATGAAATGCTTATCTTAGAAATGGAGTTACCTAATCTGAACTATAATCAACATCCAGCACAGATTGTGACACAAACATCACTTAAATCTAACATACTGAACCTTTAATGAAAGCTGAGAGCATCATTAACTACCTGTTGTTTGTCAAGGTTTCACTATTTTCATAAAATCAAGTCCTAGTATCTTTCTGTAACCCTACTCTGAATTAGTTCCCTTGAGTGTCTAAAAGAAACGATGGAATTATTCAATTATTTATGAGAGTATCATTGTAGATACACTGCTGAAAAGTACGATGGTTGGTTAATTGTTATATATGTTTATTGGTTCAAAAACACTGACACTATACTTTTGCACTTTTTGCAGAAGAACAGTACGTCTACATTTTGTTGAAATGCAGAAAGGGTTTTGACTGTTTGAATGTAGGAAAAGGTCAGTATAGTCTCTGAGGAACCAGCATTTAAAAAAGAAAGCTAAGGCAAAGAACAAATAAATAAGTAGATGTATTTCCGTTAGAGGGGTTCATCTTTGGAATGGCCTGGAAATCGATTCAAACAGTCTAAAACAATTACAGCTTTTTAAAAAGATGTACAATTAATATTATTTAAAATATAGAGCTCAGGATTGACTAAAAAAATACTCGTTTAAAAGGCTAGGATCAATATTGGTAGTTGAGATAAGGACATGATTTACCTGAATTAAATGAAATATGTATTCTCTTCTGTTGTATATTTAGCACTGATTTTTTTTTTTTGTTTATTTGTTTTCATATGGAACATTGTGTTAATTGTAAATAAGGTGAGGCAACATAAGTCTTTAACTTCAGCCTAAACCCTTTCAGTCGCATTGTATATGGAACAATGGATATGTTGTTTTTGTTTGTTGTTTAAAATAATTAACGACCGAATAAACTACTACTACTACTACTACTGTCCTTGAACTGTTTAGTGATTTAGTGATTTGAGTGATTTATTCCGAACATGCAATGAATTTAACATATATGCGAACTAGCAAAAATACATAATAATACAAATTTCAAGAATCATAACTGGGGATGAGAATCGAGAACTGGTTCTTTTAAGAATCAGATCCCAGTAGCTCGATTGCTTGGAATCGTTTGCATGCCTGCTTAACGATTCTGCTTATCGATTCCGCCTTCGTTGCGCATGCACGATGACGTCACGCATACACTGCATTGTTTGGTCAGAACGTAGCCACCAGGCGTTGAGGCAGAACGGTCCAAAAAAGATGACGCCAGGTCCACTTGTCTGTCAGAGCTTCCATTTCTTCAAAAGGGTGGCATCCCTCCTACACTCAAAAAAATAAATAAGCCAAAAATGTTGACTTTATGTATTTGAATTACATGTAAATTTCCCATGTAATTTATTACATAAGTTTAATGTAAAGAGTTGCATTTAATACAATGTTTTTTTTCTATCATATTGAGTCAATATGAATAACTAAATACCTTCAGTCAGATTGCTTTAGTTAATGCAAACTTTTACATAAACTGTGTTTGACGTTGACGCTCAGCCTTTTTTATGTGATCTTGTAAATAAAGTTTACTTTATTTGTTTAGATTCACTTTATACTAAGCATATTCAACCTTATGTTGACTTTTTCGGATAAATAAACTTTAAATTTCATATAATTCAGTTACATTTACTTCACAATATTACTTCAATGTTTATTAGGCCAAGAATCATTTTTTTTTGAGTGTATGTGCTCAACAATTTTATCCACACCATGTGGATTCATTTGATTCACTACTTACTGGCGCTGGTGAATCTAGCGGCAGAGTGAACACCAGGCCGTCATCTGGGCCCAGTTCCGGTTCCGGTGTGAACAACAACGTCATACCCCTCAAATACAAGTTTCTGAAGGTAGGGGAAAGGAAATGAGGTGCACAACAACGGGAGACGGGCCGAGTCGAACCGGTTCCATGTAATAGAAATGCAGCAATAGAGGAATTAGTAAAGCGTCTTTAGTTTCACTTTCACTGTAAGGCCCCCCACCCCACCCGAACTGGGCCCGGCAATCATCTGTTATAATTATTATTTGTACATACTGTATATGTTATATTTTCTGCTCAGAGAAGGAAATGTAAAAGACAGTTTAACGCAAACACACCCGTTTGTACTCTTTTATTCCTTAACCCAATGAGAATCGATAAGGAATCGGATCAATAAGCAAAAATCAATAATGGAATCGTAAATTCTTATCGATTCCATCCCTAATCATACAAAACTCAGAAAGAGGAACAGCACAATAGTTCCATTTATATGCCTGAAAGGGGTGGGAAGAAGTGCAACTTCTTTAACCCTTTCATGCATGAATTATGAGAACCTTAGTCAAGATATTTTGTGTGTTTTTATTCTTCTTTAGGCATCCAAAAAAAAAAAAAAAAAAAAAAAAAAAAATTCGATCCAGTTTTTTTTTTTTTTTTAATGGAGTTACAAAAATGTCACTCAGCTGGACACCATGCTTTTAATTTTTTAAGCAAAGAACATGTATTTAAAACTTAATATCAGAAAGTGATATGGAAAACTATGCAATAAAAACATTTTTATGCTGCTAATCAGATATTTTCCCACATTTTAAGATACTCTAATACTAGTCATTCATGGAGATAATATGCAAAAAAAAAACAAAAAACTGTTTTGTTTGTTAATTTACACTAAAACATGCCATTGCAGATAGGTTTCAAGAATAGCATAGTTTACAGTAACAGTATGAACTGCACTGTATGGGATGATGCATAAGTGTCCACTGTGTTGGCTGATATGGACTAAAACACAATCCATGAATATACAAGAGAACAGCTGAAGCATAGCTGTCCACTGTAGTGACCAGTATGCATGAAAGGGTTAATAATATACTGTCCCTCTTCCTTTTACATTACACTTTTACATTTATATACCATTCACACACACTCATTCATTCCATATACACACACATATGTTTATACATATAAACACAACATACAAGTGTAACCGGTGGTATCGGACTCTGCGTTGTGGTTTTTTTAAATGATGAGACCTGCATGTGTGTCCTTGGGATGGCAGTCTCTGTTTATTGTTCTGACTGACAAAAATGATAAAACATAAAGACCTCCGGTCAGTATCCCCGTAAAACACACTCCTGCACAAACCCAATAATAAAGAAATATGTTTACATTATAAGCGCCTAATACAGCCTAAACTAGTTGGTTCATGTAAAAAAATGAAATTAAGAGGTTAAACCAAAAATTTTTACAAACTACACAGCTGCTTACCTCTCCCACAGAAATCCGGAACAAAAGGGAAGAGGCAAAGGCGCGAAAACTCAGGTTATAGTGCGCAGTGTTACACTGTAAATTGTTCGCTTGGGAACAGACCAAAACCAAAAGTTCCACACACTGACCTGGAGGCCCACAATGTCAGGTACCAAACCAAAAGAAATTGAAATAAAATGAACAGATTTTGTGTAATTATAACAATACACAATAATATACATACCCACATTGCTGCTAGATAATTGACCCTGTTACACAAATACACATATACGCATACAAATACACATATAATCTTTTACCAGTGCGTTTCTTAGTTGTGCTGGCGAATAAATAAACAAATAATAACTAACTCAAAGAAAGAAATATCCATTTATAGACTAAACAATGAACAGGAAGCTGAAAAGCCAAGACATGTTTAAAATGAGTACGCACCACCGGAGACAAAGACGTATTGTGTGATCGGACGAATCTAAAAACGGCCCAGAGGGGCAGCTCGCATGTGAACTCTGACCTCAGCGGCTGTAAACTTAGAATAGCAAGGGCTAACAGGGAGAGCTTTTCTATCATGTCCGTTTCTGTCGAATAATTGCTACTTGTTCTCAGTGGTGAGATAGGTCATCACAGAGTCAGGACTGAAGCTCTCCCATGGTGGATATTTCACGCCTGCCAGTGGAGAACTCTTTATCACTCCTTCTCTATTAAAAAGACATCTTCTTCATAGCTGCTGTGAAAGGCTTGCAGCTGGACACTATACAACTGTTCCTCCCTTTTTTTTCTACTGCAGAGTGCACCCTGTAAGTGCTTCTTTTTTTACACATCCTCATTTCATTGCGAATCCACTCATCCTTAACGTGGCCTTCATACTCTTTTCTGTTCCGAGTCTGCATCAAAGAGGACGGATAGGAGGAAGTCAAGAAAGCATATGTCACTCACCGCAGAAACCTCCAGCTAATCCTTCAATGAGGGACAGTTTGCCAACAGAGTGAAGTAACTAAAGGCTTTTTAGTGACACATTCTCATAGTCAGAATATGCCGGTGGCCTTTTCCCTCCGCCCTGTGTCTGACCGTTCCATCCGACCGAATGCTTTCACACTTTCATGACCCCCTTCAGTCTGCCGTCCAAACCAAACCCTGCACTCCAAACGCTCTCTAATTGGTCAAAACCGCTTATTTGGCTCCAACGGCTCAGCCTCCCCACAAAATGTTCCACTGCCGCTTTGCCACAGTAAAGGCTGGCTGGGAGGATGCAGCGGGCTGTGGGCACGAGGGGGAGGGGCACGGCTGGCATCGCCAAAAGGCCTCCGAAACCAGAGGGTCATACATGGAGCACTCCCAGATGAGCAGATGGGTTCATTAAGTCGAAGGGCTTCTGTGAGAAAATGGGTTCTTCTGAGTAAACAAGTGCATCCAATGCCGCATTTCCACTACGTGGTACTGGCTCAACTCGACTCGACTCGACTCGGCCTTTTTGTGTTTCCATTACAAAAAATAGGACCAATGGCCCTGTTGCTTACCGGCCAAATTAACCCTTTCATGCACGAATTATGAGAACCTTAGTCAAGATTTTTTCTTCAGTGTTTAGCCACGAAAAAAACAATGCGATCAAGTTTTTTTTTTTCTATGGAGTTACAAAAATCCATGCATTTAATTTTGAAGTAAAGAAAAATGTGTTTAAAACCCAATATCAGAAAGTGATATGAAAACAAGGAAATAAAAACATTTTTAATGCTCCTAATCTGATGTCTTCTCACATTTAACATATTCTAATGCTAGTAATTACTCATTCATGGAGATAATATGCAAAAAAAAAAAACCTTCTTGTCTAACAAATAAAAATTGATTTACACTAAACATGTTAGTGCAGATCAGGTTTATCAAGAACAGTAAAGTTACAGTAATGATCTGAATTACAGTGTATGGGATGGTGCATAAGCGTCCACTGTGTTGGCTGATATGGAACTAAAACAACAAAACCCATGAATATACAAGAGAACAGCTGGAGAAGAACTGTCCACTGGAGTGGACAGTGCATGAAAGGGTTAAAAGCTTTGGGAAATGTATCCAGATGACATTTATTACACTGGTCAACAACAAATTTATTGTTTCATTTTTTGAGCTGATTTAGGATAATTTTGGTGTGCTGAATCCAAAAATCACATTCATTTTGCTCAATCAGGTCAACTTTCTGAACTATGCTACATATTGGCTTTTAACATTTTTGCTTACATTTATGGGCATTTTCACATCATATGATACAAAATTCTTTCATATTTCTTGCAATAAACGAGTTCTGAAGATTTTGCTTTTGCCAATTTATGATTAATGTTTTTTTTTAATATTACAGGTGAATGAAATGGCTTCGACTAGAAGATCTTGCAAAAATAAGCCTGACGTATTCTGCTACATCTGCGGTGAATACACCATTGTACCTAACAGGAATCCTGTTAGAAAATGATTTTTTTTCTCTTAAAACCTATTTTGGGTGAGAACTATATAAAAAATCAACTGATAAAGTCACAAAAATGTAATCAATTTTGTGAGAAGATCAAATTTTTCAAAATCAAATTAGCAAAAAAACCTGACCTGATTGAGAAAAACAGATGTCATTTTTGGATTTAGCGGTGCAAAATGGTCCTAATTCAGTTGAAAAAACCTAGACAACTTGCAAAGAACATTTTTTTTGTAACCCAGTGTTATCACCCAAGTTCTGTGTATTTATTCTATTACAGAAATATCCCATGTTTTGGTCATATTCCAATCACATCTGTCAAAAATTCAAATTCCAACTTGATATCATTGATACTGATTTTTGGATCAATCCACTTCCTATCTGTTATGATGAGAAAATTTTTCAAAGTCGCACCAAATCCAGAATCAGATCCAGATGGAAATAATTTCAATACCTTGTGTTGACATCATCATAAAGAAGCTGTATATCAAATTTGAAGTCAATCAGAACTGGAGTTTCGGAGAAGAAGACAATTTAAATTTTTCCCCATAAGAGCCCATGTTAAATTTCACTGGTCTACAAGGAAAATGCTTCCAGAATAAAAGTAATGAAATTTTACCACATGAGAGTCACTAATAAAGAAAAATCAAGTCAAAAATGCTGGTTGGCTGAACTTTCCAAGATACAGTCTTGGGTCAAAATGTGAAACTCAAGAATTAACGAGAGAATGGGTTTGACTCCAAAGGAATATTTGTCTCAGAGCTACAAGATCTACTTCAAAACACTGTCTGCACATTAGAATACATTCACTTTACAGGTTCTATTTAGTGGAAGATTTATAAAACTATTATATAAATGTACATAAACCAATATATATGTGTAAAACACTTAATCATATACCTTGAAAACATCAGCAAACTGGCACTTTTGTCATTTATTTTCCAATTAATCTTATTAAAATACGTAACATTTAGCACATTTAATCTCTGAAGCAAATCATTTCTAAACTAGAAGCACTCGGAGAGCGCAGACCTCCGCCAAGGCTGATCAGTGGGCCCCCCGTGGGCCCCCCCACCCCGAGCACCACCAAAATTTAACATTTGTTCCTTGTGCCAGTATCAACATTTCCTGAAATTTTTATCCAAATTAAAGGCACAGTAGGCCAAAAAGTAAGGGCACCCCCATTTTTTATATAAATTGGGATAAAATCCGCCTTCTGTATCAGATCCGGATCAGCCTTTGAAATGTGATAGAGGACCCCATTGTCAATTCCTGAATTAAATTTCATGAGTTTTGGTCAATAATTAAGCGAGATATTGGGAAACGAAAATTTTGGCCCCATTTACCACAATGTTAACGAAAATTTCAAAGTGATCCAGAATCCAGGATTTCTTCCGGATCACCCCCAAAAGTTAATCATTTCTTCCTTATCCCATTTCCAACAAACCCTGAAAATTTCATCAAAATCTGTCCATAACTTTTTGAGTTATGTTGCACACTAACAGACAGACAGACAGACAGACAAACAAACCCTGGCAAAAACATAACCTCCTTGGCGGAGGTAAAAATTGTAGACCAGTGTTTTCCGTACGTTCTCGGATCCAGAAGAAGCTCCTGATCAGCATGTGGACATTATGTTTTGGTCATCTCCCCATCAGGGCTGGACTGTAGAAATTTACACCGGATATCATTTATTTTTACTGAGTTATTGCATTGATCCACTTCCTATCTCTTATAATGGGGGAATTTTTCAAAGTCGCACCAAATCCAGAATCAGATCCGGATCCAAATAATTTCACTAACTTTTGTTGACATCATCATAAAGAAGCTGTATACCAAGTTTGAAGTCAATCAGAATTGAAGTTTCAGAGAAGAAGACGATTGAAAGTTTTAACTGACGACAGACGACGGCAGATGACAGACGACGACGATAGACGATGACGACGACGCATGACGACAATAGCTTATGGCCTATCGGCTGGTAAGCTAAAAAGAATAAGAAAAATAATGATATATCACTTGCCATCGCTTTACTTCATTACATGTGAAAGTTCTGATCTGGGGACAGTGAAAACAGGGTCAGTATCATATCACAGATGACGACGACAGACGCCGCATGACGACAATAACTTATGGCCTATCAGCTGGTAAGCTAAAAAGGACCTGGAATCTGGTACCTGGTACCTGGTACCTGGTACTAGTTTTGTCATGCCTGCTGCCAGACGCTAGTCTGGTTTTGTCTGTCTTTCATGGTTGTTTGTCACTTCCTGTTTTTTTTGTTAATTTTTCCCTCATGTGTCTTTTCTGTCGTCTTTACTTCCCTTCCTTGATTGTGTTCACCTTTCCCCTGATTACCTGTCTCCGCCCTGATTTGTGCCACCTGTGTCTCATTGTCTTCCCTCCCTTTTGTGTACTTAAGCTCAGTCTCTTCCCCTGGTCAGACGCCAGTTTGTACCTCTTGTAGTTCTTACCAGTGTTTTGATCTGTCTGTCTGATTACCTGTTTTGTGACCTGTTTTTGCCTACTCGGTTTTTGCCTACTGCCTGCTCCCTGTCGGTTTTGTCTGCCTCGTCTGCTTACCTGGTTCTGACCGCCTAGCCTGACTTTTGGTACATGAGTTTGTCTAACCCTTATGTACTGTTGCCTGTCTGATAGCTTGCCCGTGCATGACCTGTTTCCGTCCCTGACCTCCCTCTGCTTTTTCCCTAGTTGGGAAAACGGCTCCGGTAACCGAACAGAGCAAGGGGTTCACGTCCTCAGCCCGGAGGACGAATCCGAAGAGGATTTCACCACCCATTATCCTCAAGATTGTGTCACTCATTATCATTACTCATTTGTTTGTATATACAGAGACTAATAAATCCCTTGAACTTTATTTTCCACCTCTGAGTACTGCATTTGGATTCTGTGCCTGTACTAGTGCCTTCACAAGTTTTTTGGTATCACCTCCATCGAGGTTCCAAGACTGGAGAACAGATACTAAAATGTGACGTGTAAACACTGCAGACCACTGATGCTAATTAACATCATATTTCACAACATAAAAGAAGACCCAGAAGTTTCTATTCAAATCATGGTGAAACGACTACATCAGATGTGCTTTTACCTACGTGAAGGACAAAAACCTCAGTGTGTGACTGAATGCACTTTAATTTTTAAGTGAGTGCACATTTTAGTTTTGGTTAAAATGAATCTAATTTAGTGTTAAAGGGAATATTTCCACATTAGTGTCACCACCTGCTGTTCAGTTTAGTTCATCAAGAAACTTGTCTTCTGTGTTTTCATACTGTGATATTCTGTCTTATGTCTGGCTCAAAACACACCATGTTTTTATTAAATACATTTGAGCCTTTAGCAATTTAGGTCAAGGGGTGAAGTGGGTCCTAAAGCTAGACCAGTTGAGAACTACTGAGTACTTCTTCTTTTTTTTTTTTTTTTTTTTTAAATTTTAATGTCTTGCTTTGTTCTATTTTAATTTTAATGTAAGAATTTAATATAATGAATGTCTTTCTTTTATTCTGTGAATGCATTTTAAAATCACATTTATCTTTTATATGATTTTAATGTATTTTTTCCCTTTTTTAATTTAATGTAACTAATGTCTTTTTTTTTTCTTCTGTGATTTTTTTATGCCTTTGTAAAGCACTTTGAGTTACCCTGTGTATGAATAGTGCTATACAAATAAACTTGCCTTGCCGGAGGAAGTGGATGGTTGCGTTCCAGGCTAACCCACATCACCGGACTCAGCATGTGTTCGGTATTTGTGAGTCAGCGACAGGTTAAAGCACACTACTGTACTGCTGTGAATAATTCATTATGACTGGTTCAAGCACCAGATGGAAAGAATTTACCAAACTGAGAAAATCACAACGGTGTTTAATACGCCGTCACCTGCAGAAAAACTACAAAAATCACCTCCGAGTGCATTTTGTGACCATCTCACCTCAGTATCTGCTCCCTAAAATCCCTCATCCATCTGTCCACATCAAAAATGTCAAACTCATTTTAGTTTAGGGGCCACATTCAGCCCAATATGATCTCAACCAGTAAAATAATAACAGTGAAAAAACTGAAATTAAATTATGATAATATTTACATCTACAAAAATCTGAATAACATGAACAACTGGAAACATCTGAAGAAAACAAGTGCAATTTTAACATATTATGCCTCAGAATATTAGTTTGTCCTTTACATGTGTACAGAAACGTATTGCATTCACACAAAAAATACATTTGGCTCTGTTTTTCCAAATTAACGAGATAATTATCTCATAATTACGAGAAAAAATAAGTAAAAAACAAATTTGACTCTTTTTTCTGAATTAATTAGATACTATTTTCTGAAAAAATTTAAATTTGTCTCTGTTTTCCTTAATTAAAGAGGTAATTATCTTGTTATTTCGGAAAAACAGAGCCAATTTTATTTTTTTGTGAAAGTAATACGCTTCTGTATATGTGCATTACAACTTACAATTACAAATGCACAAAACATTTAATAATAGGCAGAATATTGTAAATTGTATTTACTTATCTTGAGACATTTCAGGTTATTCACATTTTTTGTAAAAGAATAGTTTGCTATTAAAAATATGGAGGGTAAGCTGCAGAATTAAGCCTTTATAGGACACTGATAGAAATAGTATTTGGTAATAACCTTAGTGCAGGGGTGTCAAACTCATTTTAGTTCAGGGGCCACATTCAGCCCAAATATGATCTCAACCAGTAAAATAATAACACTGAAAAAGTAAAATTAAATTATGATAATATTTACATCTACAAAAATCTGAATAACATGAACCACTGGAAACATCTGAAGAAAAACAAGTGCAATTTTAACAATATTATGCCTCAGAATATTAGTTTTCCTTTACACATGTGTACGAAGCGTATTGCATTCACACAAAAAAATAAATTTGGCTCTGTTTTTCCAAATTAACAAGATAATTATCTCATAATTACGAGAAAAAATAAGTAAAAAAACAAATTTGACTCTTTTTTCTGAATTAATTAGATACTGTTTTCTGAAAAAATTTAAATTTGTCTCTGTTTCCTTAATTAAAGAGGTAATTATCTTGTTATTTCGGAAAAACAGAGCCATTTTTTTTTTTGTGTGAAAGTAATACGCTTCTGTATATGTGCATTACAACTTACAATTACAAATGCACAAACATTAATAATAGGCAGAATATTGGTAAAATTGCATTTACTTATCTTAAGACATTTCAGGTTATTCACATTTTTTGTAAAAGAATAGTTTGTTATTAAAAATATGGAGGGTAAGCTGCAGAATTAAGCCTTTATAGGACACTGATAGAAATAGTATTTGGTAATAACCTTAGTGCAGGGGTGTCAAACTCATTTTAGTTCAGGGGCCACATTCAGCCCAAATATGATCTCAACCAGTAAAATAATAACACTGAAAAAGTAAAATTAAATTATGATAATATTTACATCTACAAAAATCTGAATAACATGAACCACTGGAAACATCTGAAGAAAACAAGTGCAATTTTAACAATATTATGCCTCAGAATTTAGTTGTCCTTTACACATGTGTACAGAAGCGTATTGCATTCACACAAAAAAATAAATTTGGCTCTGATTTTCCAAATTAACAAGATAATTATCTCATAATTACGAGAAAAAATAAGTAAAAAACAAATTTGACTCTTTTTTCTGAATTAATTAGATACTGTTTTTCTGAAAAAATTTAAATTTGTCTCTGTTTTCCTTAATTAAGAGGTAATTATCTTGTTATTTCGGAAAAACAGAGCCAATTTTTTTTTTGTGTGAAAGTAATACGCTTCTGTATATGTGCATTACAACTTACAATTACAAATGCACAAACATTTAATAACAGGCTGAATATTTGTAAAATTGTATTTACTTATCTTGAGACATTTCAGGTTATTCACATTTTTTGTAAAAGAATAGTTTGCTATTAAAATATGGAGGGTAAGCTGCAGAATTAAGCCTTTATAGGACACTGATAGAAATAGTATTTGGTAATAACCTTAGTGCAGGGGTGTCAAACTCATTTTAGTTCAGGGGCCACATTCAGCCCAATATGATCTCAACCAGTAAAATAATAACACTGAAAAAAGTAAAATTAAATTATGATAATATTTACATCTACAAAAATCTGAATAACATGAACAACTGGAAACATCTGAAGAAAAACAAGTGCAATTTTAACAATATTATGCCTCAGAATATTAGTTTGTCCTTTACACATGTGTACAGAAGCGTATTGCATTCACACAAAAAATAAATTTGGCTCTGTTTTTCCAAATTAACGAGATAATTATCTCATAATTACGAGAAAAAAAAGTAAAAAACAAATTTGACTCTTTTTTTCTGAATTAATAGATACTATTTCTGAAAAAATTTAAATTTGTCTCTGTTTTCCTTAAATAAAGAGGTAATTATCTTGTTATTTCGGAAAAAAAGAGCCAAATTTATTTTTTTGTGTGAAAGTAATACACTTCTGTATATGTGCATTACAACTTACGATTACAAATGCACAAAACATTTAATAATAGGCAGAATATTGGTAAAATTGCATTTACTTATCTTAAGACATTTCAGGTTATTCACATTTTTTGTAAAAGAATAGTTTGTTATTAAAAATATGGAGGGTAAGCTGCAGAATTAAGCCTTTATAGGACACTGATAGAATAGTATTTGGTAATAACCTTAGTGCAGGGGTGTCAAACTCATTTTAGTTCAGGGGCCACATTCAGCCCAAATATGATCTCAACCAGTGAAATAATAACACTGAAAAAAGTAAAATTAAATTATGATAATATTTACATCTACAAAAATCTGAATAACATGAACACTGGAAACATCTGAAGAAAAACAAGTGCAATTTTAACAATATTATGCCTCAGATTATTAGTTTGTCCTTACACATGTGTACGGAAGCGTATTGCATTCACAACAAAAATAAATTGGCTCTGTTTTTCCAAATTAACAAGATAATTATCTCATAATTACGAGAAAAATAAGTAAAAAAACAAATTTGACTCTTTTTTTCTGAATTAATTAGATACTGTTTTCTGAAAAAATTTAAATTCGTCTCTGTTTTCCTTAATTAAAGAGGTAATTATCTTGTTATTTCGGAAAAACAGAGCCAAATTTATTTTTTTGTTTGAAAGTAATACGCTTCTGTATTGTGCATTACAACTTACGATTACAAATGCACAAAACATTTAATAATAGGCAGAATATTGGTAAAATTGCATTTACTTATCTTAAGACATTTCAGGTTATTCACATTTTTTGTAAAAGAATAGTTTGTTATTAAAATATGGAGGGTAAGCTGCAGAATTAAGCCTTTATAGGACACTGATAGAAATAGTATTTGGTAATAACCTTAGTGCAGGGGTGTCAAACTCATTTTAGTTCAGGGGCCACATTCAGCCCAAATATGATCTCAACCAGTAAAATAATAACACTGAAAAAGTAAAATTAAATTATGATAATATTTACATCTACAAAAATCTGAATAACATGAACCACTGGAAACATCTGAAGAAAAACAGTGCAATTTTAACAATATTGCCTCAGAATAGTTTGTCCTTTACACATGTGTACAGAAGCGTATGCATTCACACAAAAAATAAATTTGGCTCTGTTTTTCCAAATTAACAAGATAATTATCTCATAATTACGAGAAAAAATAAGTAAAAAACAAATTTGACTCTTTTTTTCTGAATTAATTAGATACTATTTTCTGAAAAAATTTAAATTTGTCTCTGTTTTCCTTAATTAAAGAGGTAATTATCTTGTTATTTCGGAAAAACAGAGCCAATTTTATTTTTTTGTGTGAAAGTAATACGCTTCTGTATATGTGCATTACAACTTACAATTACAAATGCACAAAACATTTAATAACAGGCTGAATATTTGTAAAATTGTATTTACTTATCTTGAGACATTTCAGGTTATTCACATTTTTTGTAAAAGAATAGTTTGCTATTAAAATATGGAGGGTAAGCTGCAGAATTAAGCCTTTATAGGACACTGATAGATAGTATTTGGTAATAACCTTAGTGCAGGGGTGTCAAACTAATTTTAGTTCAGGGGCCACATTCAGCCCAAATATGATCTCAACCAGTAAATAATAACACTGAAAAAAGTAAAATTAATTATGATAATATTTACATCTACAAAAATCTGATAACATGAACAACTGGAAACATCTGAAGAAAACAAGTGCAATTTTAACAATATATGCCTCAGAATATTAGTTTGTCCTTTACACATGTGTACAGAAGCGTATTGCATTCACACAAAAAATAAATTTGGCTCTGTTTTTCCAAATTAACGAGATAATTATCTCATAATTACGAGAAAAAAAAAGTAAAAAACAAATTTGACTCTTTTTTTCTGAATTAATTAGATACTATTTTCTGAAAAAATTTAAATTTGTCTCTGTTTTCCTTAAATAAAGAGGTAATTATCTTGTTATTTCGGAAAAAGAGCCAAATTTATTTTTTTGTGTGAAAGTAATACACTTCTGTATATGTGCATTACAACTTACGATTACAAATGCACAAAACATTTAATAATAGGCAGAATATTGGTAAAATTTACTTATCTTAAGACATTTCAGGTTATTCACATTTTTTGTAAAGAATAGTTTGTTATTAAAAATAGGAGGTAAGCTGCAGAATTAAGCCTTTATAGGACACTGATAGAAATAGTATTTGGTAATAACCTTAGTGCAGGGGTGTCAAACTCATTTTAGTTCAGGGGCCACATTCAGTCAGCCCAAATATGATCTCAACCAGTGAAATAATAACACTGAAAAAGTAAAATTAAATTATGATAATATTTACATCTACAAAATCTGAATAACATGAACAACTGGAAACATCTGAAGAAAAACAAGTGCAATTTTAACAATATTATGCCTCAGATTATTAGTTTGTCCTTTACACATGTGCATTACAACTTACATTTCAGACATTTTAGGTTATTCACATTTTTTGTAAAAGAATAGTTTGCTAATATCAACATTTTCATGTAATTTTTACTTTTTTTTTTTTTTACACTAAAACAGAGCAAATTGGCTGTTTTCATTATTTATAGTTTTAATATGATAGTATTTTACTGGTCTGACCTACTTGAGATCGAATTGGTCTGTATGTGGAATCTGAATTAAAATCATGTTGACATCCTTGATTGTTAATATCTTCAGTGTAATTTTTGCATTTCATAAATTCATCCTTCGGGCCGGATCGGACCCTTTGGCAGGCCAGATTTGGGCCCCCGGGCCACATGTTTGACACCTGTGGTCTACATCAGGGGTGTCAAACGTATTTAGTTTAGGGGCCACATTCAGCCCAATACGATCTCAACCAGTAAAATATAACAGAAAAAGTAAAATTAAATTATGATAATTTACATCTACAAAAATCTGAATAACATGAACAATTGGAAACATCTGAAGAAAAACAAGTGCAATTTTAACAATATTATGCCTCAGATTATTAGTTTATCCTTTACACATGTGCATTACACTTACACATTAAAAATGCACAAAACATTTAATAACAGGCAGAATACTGGTACAATTGCATTTACTTATCTTAAGACATTTCAGGTTATTCCCATTTTTTTGAGAAAAAAAAAAAAAAAAGTTTGTTAATATCAACATTTTCATGTAATTTTACTTTTTTACACTAAAAGAGAAAATTGGCTGTTTCATTATTTATAGGTTTAATATTATAGTATTTTACTGGTCTGACCCACTTGAGATCTAATCGGTCTATATGTGGAATCTGAATTCAAACCATTTTGACATCCTTGACTGTTAATATCTTCAGTGTAATTTTTGTATCTCATTTTAGTTCAGTTCCACATTCAGCCAAATTTGATCTCAAGTGGGCCGGACCAGTGAAATAACAGTGAAAAAAGGAAAATTATATTGATCAGGTTTACATCTCCAAAGTTTTCTTAAAAATCTGAATAACATGAACTCGAATTGTCTTAAGAATAAAAAAACACGAAATTTTAACATATTCTGCCTCAGTTTATCATTTACGCATGTGCATTCCAATCACACAAAACATTTAGTAACAGGCAGAATATTAGTAAAATTGCATTTACTTTTCTTAAGACATTTCCATTTGTTCATATTTGTTCAGGTTATTTAGATTTTTTATAAAAGTATAGTTTGGTAATGTAAACATTTTCATGAAATTTTACTTTTTTACACCAAAAAAAAAAAAAAAGAAAAATTTGGGGTTGTCATTATTTATAGATTATAATATTTTACTGGTCTGACCCATTTGAAATCTAATTGGACTGTATGTATCTGTATATGGAACCTGAATTAAAATGATTTTGACACCATTGACTGTTAATATCTTCAGTGTAATTTTTGTATTTCATAAATTTATCCTTTGGGCCCATTTGGACCCTTTGGCGGGCTGGATTTTGGCCCCCGGACTGCATGTTTGACACCTGTGTCTACATCAGGGTGTCAAACTCATTTTAGTTCAGGGGCCACATTTATCCCAATTTGATCTCCAGTGGGCCGGACCAGTGAAATAACAGTGAAAAAAAGCAAAATTATATTATGATCAGGTTTACATCTCCAAAGTTTTCTTACTCGAATTGTCTTAAGAATAAAAAAACACGAAATTTTAACAATATTCTGCCTCAGTTTATCATTTACGCATGTGCATTCCAATCACACACAAACATTTAGTAACAGGCAGAATATTAGTAAAATTGCATTTACTTTTCTTAAGACATTTCCATTTGTTCATATTTGTTCAGGTTATTTAGATTTTTTAAAAAGTATAGTTTGGTAATGTAAACATTTTCATGAATTTTACTTTTTTACACCAAAAAAAAAAAAAAAAGAGAAAATTTGGGGTTGTCATTATTTATAGATTATTATGGTAATATTTACTGGTCTGACCCATTTGAAATCTAATTGGACTGTATGTATCTGTATATGGAACCTGAATTAAAATGATTTTGACACCATTGACTGTTAATCTTCAGTGTAATTTTTGTATTTCATAAATTTATCCTTTGGGCCCATTTGGACCCTTTGGCGGGCTGGATTTTGGCCCCCGGACTGCATGTTTGACACCTGTGGTCTACATCAGGGGTGTCAAACTCATTTTAGTTCAGGGGCCACATTTATCCCAATTTGATCTCCAGTGGGCCGGACCAGTGAAATAACAGTGAAAAAAAGCAAAATTATATTATGATCAGGTTTACATCTCCAAAGTTTTCTTACTCGAATGTCTTAAGAATAAAAAAACACGAAATTTTAACAATATTCTGCTCAGTTTATCATTTACGCATGTGCATTCCAATCACACAAAACATTTAGTAACAGGCAGAATATTAGTAAAATTGCATTTACTTTTCTTAAGACATTTCCATTTGTTCATATTTGTTCAGGTCATTTAGATTTTTTATAAAAGTATAGTTTGGTAATGTAAACATTTTCATGAAATTTTACTTTTTTACACCAAAAAAAAAAAAAAAGAGAAAATTTGGGGTTGTCATTATTTATAGGTTATTATGGTAATATTTTACTGGGTCTGACCCATTTGAATCTAATTGGACTGTATGTATCTGTATATGGAACCTGAATTAAAATGATTTTGACACCATTGACTGTTAATATCTTCAGTGTAATTTTTGTATTTCATTAAATTTTATCCTTTGGGCCCATTTGGACCCTTTGGCGGGCTGGATTTGGCCCCCGGACTGCATGTTTGACACCTGTGGGTCTACATCAGGGTGTCAAACTCATTTTAGTTCAGGGGCCACATTATCCAATTTGATCTCCAGTGGGCCGGACCAGTAAAATAACAGTGAAAAAAGGAAAATTCTATTATGATCAGGTTTCCATCTACAAAGTTCCTTAAAAATCTGAATAACATGAACAACTCGAATTGTCTTAAGAAAAAAAAGCACAATTTCAACATATTCTGCTCGGTTTATCAGGTTTATCATTTACACATGTGCATTACAATCGCACAAAACATTTAGTAACAGGCAGAATATTGGTAACTTGCATTTACTTTTCTTAACACATTTCTGTTTGTTTATATTTGTTCAGATTATTCACATTTTTTTTTATAAAAGTATAGTTTGGTAAGGTAAACATTTTCATGTAATTTTACTTTTTTACACCAAAAAACCAAGAGAAAATTTGGGGTTGTCATTATTTATAGCTTATTATGATAATATTTTGCTGGTCTGACGCATTGGAAATCTAATTGGACTGTCTGTCTGTATGTGGAACCTGAAATAATTTTTTTTTTTTTTTTTTGTTCAAGTGCTTTTATTGCATATCTAGCCACAGAAAAATCATAATACAGTCATTGTTTTGTTTTTTTTAACCCAAACCCATGAACATTCCCACCTTGTTGCACCAAAAAAAAAAAAAAAAAAGAAAAAGAACTGACAACAACAACAACAACAACAACAATAATAATAATAATAATAATAATAATAATAATAATAATAATAATGAATGAATGAATAAGGGACACAGATTTTTCATCACATACTTGTATTAATAAGACTCCTCTTGAATAAATGAGGGATCTACCTCTTTGATGTGATTCAGAACATCCTCTTATAGAATATCTGATTTTTTCCAATGTTAAATGATGTAAAAGATTGAGAAACCAAGATTTATATGTTGGAGGTTGTTTATCTTTCCATTTTAGTAGTATTATTCTACGAGCTAGAAGAGTGGTGAAGGCAATCAGATTTTTAGATTTTTGGTTAAAAGAATGTACTGAATTAAAATGATTCTGACACATTGATTGTTAATATCTTCAGTGTAATTTTTTGCATTTCACAAACTCATCCTTCGGGCCCGATTGGACCCTTTGGCGGGCCGGATTTTGGCCCCTGGGCCGTATGTTTGGACACCTGTGGTCCACATGAACTAATTTGCGCTTGTTTTTGACCCACATCTGAGATTCACAGCTTCATTTTCACTCACCACAGTATTGACGTGTTTTATTGACTGGAATACAACAAGACTTTTTAGCCAAGTTAGACATTTTTATTTTATCGTCATTGTCAATTAATTCCCGTTGCTCTGCAAAAATAGAGATATGTGAGCGAGAACGATTTCAGTTCAATATATCTCTCAGCAAGTTAGGGCTTTACGGACAAGTTTTCTGCTACATAAGTCCTACACATGAATAAGCTCGGAGATTTATTACCTTTATTACACAACTGTCATGAGGCAATAAAGATCTCAGTCCCAGCCACAGATTTTGGATCAGGGAAAAGGGTCTCTGAGCAACTACAGGATTTTTATGACAGGTTTTTGCAGCAATTATGGAGCGCTGCCGCACACTTTTCCTTGCCCTCATTGTAATTCTAGCTCTAATTGTGGACTTTTAAATAAACATATTTCTCAAAAGCAAGCTTAAGTGATGAAAGAAGTAATCCTAACCTATGAAAAAATACCCCGCAGCTAAAAAAAAAAAAAAAGCATTTCCCTCATTCCCTACAATGACTAAATAAACGCAGTAGAAGAAATATTTATATCACTCACTAAAGTAACAGTACGTCCCACTGATGCAGCTAAAAACTGTTCACTCAGAATGTGTTTTTACTGAAGCTCTTGCGGTTAAAACGGTTCCTGTCAGTGTTTTATTTCAGTGCTTTCAGGTTATTTTACTGCAGCATTAATGAGTAGCCTATGTTACATTTTACTGCTATAATGCTGAGGTCATTTGAAGTACTTTATATACTATCTGAGGTAGTTTAATCTGCAGTTATAAAAACATATTCTATAAAATCGTCGTATTTTTTGCAGAATCGCTTTGCAGTCGTCTTTTAACAACAACGTATCGCTCATGAGCTCAGCTTCGTGATGTATTTACCTGCTAATCCATGAGGGTGTATTAATTTAAGAAGTAGGGGAACTCTTCCCAACCACAAAAGAACACTTAGTCCACCAATTTTATCACAAACATTCAGAATTAACGCATTCAGAGATACATGGACCCTGGAGAAGACTTTTATGGACAACTGTTATCTGGAGAATAACTCACACTGTAAAAAAAAACTTGTAAAAAAAACGTTACTATTCTGCAGCCGGGGTGCCGAAAAAATACTGTTAAATAACGGAAAATAACCATCTCATAAAAAATACGGTAATTTTCCATAATTAAAACACAGTTTTTGCTCTAACTTACATGAGATTTTGCTTTTTTTTTTTTTTTTTTTTTTTTTACTTTTTAATGTTAATAAACAATATTTACATGTATTAAAACAATCAAATTACCTATAAATATATATGTTTATATAAAATAATTTTCAATGAGACTCAGTTGATAATCCACTGATAAAAACTGTATTTGGACAGTTTATCAGTGCTTATACATGGTATACATTCACAAAAATACATTTATTCAACATTTTTGTTGTGAAACCTCCTGTAATTACACAAGACTATTTGTCATTAACAAACAAGTCTTGTTAAACTTACAGAACAAATACTTCTTTTACGGTTTAATTGTCAGTAATTTATTCCCCCCCCCCCCCCCCCCCCCCCCCCCCTCCAATTTTTTTTTTTTTTTTTTTTTTTTTTTGCTTTAACAGTATTTTAACACTTTAAATATAACCAGTTTCATCTCACTAATAGAAAAGAATATTTGTGGAAATTATGATACATTTGCAAATGTATTTTTAACTGTTTCTTCCAACTACGCAACATCTCCAAACTCAGATCTATGGTGTCCATAAATGAGCTCGAGATGATCGTTAAGCCTTTGTGTCTTTTGGCTTAGACTACTGCAACAGCCTGTTTACATGCTTAAACAAGAAGGAGCTGGCCCGTCCTACAGTTTTGTCCAGAACTCTGCTGCCAGGCTCCTGACCACGCCAAACAGGAGAACCCACATCACTCCCATCCTTAATCTCTCCACTGGCTCCCTGTTCTATATCGTCTTCATTTCAAAATTCTTTTGTGCTAACTTTCCGGGCCCTACATGGCCAGGCCCCCTGCATACATTGCTTCCCTGATCCAGCCCTACAGCTCGACTCGTAGCTTGAGGTCTTCAGGACAGCACCTGCTGATGGTTCCACACAACCTGTTTTAGCACACGCGGTGACAGGTCTTTTAAGCTGTGGCACCACGTCTATGGAATGACCTGCCTCTACACCTACGGTCCATGGACTCTGTAGAGAGCTTTAAGAAACACCTCAAACCCTCCTGTTCAAAAGGCTTTTTAGTCTCCCACCTGACCCAGGACCACCACAGACCTGATTACACTCTATGTATTCATCATAACGTACTCCATGTGTCATCCCCCCCCCCCAGTCCTCTCTATATCTCTATCGCTCTCTCTTTTCTCCTCCTTTACTCTCTCTCTCTCTCTTTAACCCCAACTGGTCAAGGCAGACAGCCATCCTTCAGGAGTCTGGGTCTGCTCGAGGTTTCTGCTGTTAAAGGGAAGTTTTTCCTCGCCACTGTCACCAATCACAAGTGTTTGCCCTCCTGAAGGATTCTGTTGGGTCTCTGTAAACGTAATTGATTCTGATTTGAATGATAAAGCACTTTATGACTCTGTCTGTGAAAAGTGCTCTATAAATAAAATTTACTTACTTACTTACTTACTTACTTAACTGTATTTTTCTGTGAAAAAGAAAAAAATTCTTTGAAAAATTGGAAATTTTATGGTTATTCACAGTTTCAGTTTTTTCATGTTATTTACATTTGACGTGTAAAATCACAGTCTATTTTTGTCATGTCATTGATATTTCCTGTATCTTAAAAATACAGGAAAAATCTGTAAATAAACAGTGAAAATTCTGTTAAATTACAGATTTTTTTTTTTTACAGTGCAGAGGACAAATGCAGTAAAAAGATGTAGTGGGGTAGAAGTATGAAGTAATCTAAGATGGAAATACTCAAGTGCAGTAGTGTATAGTAACAAAGTACTGATATTTCCTACTGTACTCTGGGGTGCTGTAAAGGGGGGGTAGATATGACAAATTCATGGGGCCCAGCATTTGTGGGGGGGCCAATAGAGCAGTGGAGGAGGTCCAGTTCCATTATTTTGGTCCAACCCCCTGTACTTAAGTGTGACTTTCCAGTATCTTATACAACACTGTGTAAAACTTATGTTTTTTTTGTTTTTTTTTTTTTATTCTCACACTTGGAAAAGCCACTACTGCCTTTGGTTGTTATTAACATTGACTTGTACTTTTCCTTTCATTACTTGAGTACATTTATTGTAGATTACTTGATATACTTAACTACAGTAATACTAGATACTTTTACAATTCAGCGGTGACTTGAACTTCTACCAAGGTCATTTTTTGGTAGGTACCTGTACTTCTAGCAAGTAACATCTAAAAAAAAAAAGCTATACCTTGTCTGAACAAAAGAAAAAAGAGAAGTATACCTGTACTTCTACTTACGTGTAACTTTCCAGTATCTTATACAACACTGCTCATGTGTAAAACTTATATAATGCGTTTTTTTTTTTTTTAGTCTCACACTTGAAAATGGTTGATTTACTTGTGTCTCCTGAGCCTGAGAATATTTGGCCTCAATGTAAGTAATATATAATAACAATGAATATATTTATAAATCAAATTGATATTTACGTTGTCACCATGTTTATGGCAGGTCTTCCTGTGTAATCTCATGATAAAAAATAAACAAAATCATTGCATTTGTGATTTAATGGAAAACAAAGTAAATACTTGTCAAGTTTTGCGCAGATGTCTAATGGAAAAAGCCACTACTGCCTTTGGTTGTTATTAACATTGACTTGTACTTTTCCTTTCATTACTTGAGTACATTTATTGTAGATTACTTGATATACTTAAGTACAGTAAATACTAGATACTTTACAATTCAGTCGGTGACTTGAACTTCTACCAAGGTCAATTTTTTGGTAGGTACCTGTACTTCTAGCAGGTAACATCTAAAAAAAAAGCTATACCTTGTCTGAACAAAAGAAAAAGAGAAGTATACCTGTACTTCTACTTACGTGTAACTTTCCAGTATCTTATACAACACTGCTCATGTGTAAAACTTATAATTGCGGTTTTTTTTTTAGTCTCACACTTGAAAATGGTTGATTTACTTGTGTCTCCTGAGCCTGAGAATATTTGGCCTCAATGTAAGTAATATATATAATAATGAATATATCTATAAATCAAAACGATATTTACGTTTGTCACCATGTTATGGCATGTCTTCCTGTGTAATCTCGTGATAAAAATAAACAAAATCATTGCATTTGTGATTTAATGGAAAACAAAGTAAATACTTGTCAAGTTTTTGCGCAGATGTCTAATGGAAAAGCCACTACTGCATTTGGTTGTTATTAACACTGACTTGTACTTTTCCTTTCATTACTTGAGTACATTAATTGTAGATTACCTGAAATGACTAAGTACAGTAAATACTAGATACTTTTACAATTCAGTCGGTGACGTGAACTTCTACCAAGGTCATTTTTTGGTAGGTACCTGTACTTCTAGCAAGTAACATCTAAAAAAAAAAAAGCTATACCTTGTCCTGAACAAAAGAAAAAAGAGAAGTATACCTGTACTTCTACTTACGTGTAACTTTCCAGTATCTTATACAACACGCTCATGTGTAAAACTTATATAATGCGTTTTTTTTTTTTTTTAGTCTCACACTTGAAAATGGTTGATTTACTTGTGTCTCCTGAGCCTGAGAATATTTGGCCTAGATGTAAGATGGAAAGCTTCAACAGATGGTATAAAGGTCTTTGGAAAAACAGCCTCCTCGGTTTGTTTGAGGCCATGCACCCTGAAGTTGTCCTGCTTTGCCAT
>NC_043971.1:10056570-10074070 GCF_902148855.1 Sphaeramia orbicularis
AAAGGGTTAATTTTAGTTTTTTCACTGTTATTATTTTACTGGTTGAGATCATATTGGGCTGAATGTGGCCCCTGAACTAAAATGAGTTTGACACCCCTGCACTAAGGTTATTACCAAATAGTGTTTCTATCAATGGGTACGGTTACATGATGTTTTTTTAAATCCGATTTATTTTTCCAGAGGAAATTAATTCGGAACTAAAGTATTTTCTCTTCTGTTTACATGGAAACGTTAAACCTGAATAAAGGTTTACATGAGGTATTAATGAAGCAGATAAGTGAGCTAAAGGGTTTACGCTGCAGTGCTCACGTTGCCTTGTTTTCGCAGCCCTTCTGTTAGCTTAGCTTAGCATAGTCACTGCATTTCCATGGTCACACGTAGCCAGTTTTTTAAAGGTGATTTGTTGTCTTTTGTAAGTGATTTTCTGAAATCCGATTCTCCCTAATTATTTCTTTAGATCCGTGACTTACTGCACTCATACAATCCTGGGACTGTTGTGTTGACGGAAGTTGGAAAATCTTTTTGTTGGAAAGGATGCATGCGCTAAATTAGCTTTGTTTTACCGTTTTAGCTTTGCATTAGTTTTTATTTCCTAAGATTTTATTACTGCAGTAAGTTACATCGCCATGATTTGAATTTGTGATCAATTTATGATCATATTGACCCCACTGGACAAAAGTAATGATAAGGGAGAATTGAATTTCACAAAATCACTCATAAAATATTACAAATCACCTATAAAAGCCTGGCTACGTCTGACCATAGGAATGAAGCGATTATGCTAAGCTAGGTTAAGCTAACAGAAGGGCTGTGAGAACAAGGCAATCAGTGCACTGCAGTACAACTGATTTGCCCATTTATCGAACTCATTAGTGCATGACAAATTAATTAATAAAAAAACAAGTGGTGAACTCTTCCTTCGGGGTTTTCCAGGCTGGTAGATCCCATCAGAATAGCCCACTGGAACAGTTTGGTAAGACTAGACTGCAGTGAATATTCTTCCGCCAGCGCAGAATGTGTGCGTCATCGCAACAGGACAAGACAACGAGCATGTGCAGAATGGAAGGAATAAAATCCAAACAGAATAAAGGGTTTACATGTCCCAGGAATAATTTAGTTTGGAATTAAAAGGGGATTAAACCAGCGACTTTATTCGGGTTTAAATTTAATCCGAACTATTCTTTTTCAACTGGAATAAGGTGTTTACATGGGCATCTGAAATAGGATCTAATGTTTATTCAGATTACACCAGGAATAAAAGTTGTCATGTAAACGCACGGAGTGTTCTACAAAGGGTTAATTCTCCATATTTTTAGTTTTATATGCGGGTAACGTCTCCGTGCACCCCAAACACCGGCCTGACCACCATCCAGACAGGCCTCCGACCTCCAGACTGGCACCGTTTGACATCACATCCTGTCATTGTGTTGCAAACTGGGAGCTGAGCAGACGACAGAGCGAGCCTTTTGGCCTGTACATCCCGATCAAACCACTCGCTGCCTTCGCTCCGCTTTAAAAAAAACACAGAACTCACAATTAGAGGAAAACTGTAGAAGAACAGACTTTGGTCCAGACTTATGAGTCATATGAGATAATGACTAAAAACAGCCAGTTGCTTCTGTCATGAGGTAGTAAACTAAACACTGAGAAAAGCTATATTTTCAGTCTACTGTGTGTCCAATTGCATCTGCCATTACCAAGATGAACACCATTTGTCCTCAAATAGCCTGGAACACTGAAAACTATTTTATCTCACGGAAAAACACCGTGAAAAAAAGCAACTATAAATACCCATCTTGCTCTACTTAAAAAAATAAGCTAAATTAGCCCATAATAAACCTAATTACTCTTCTTTATTGATAATATCCCAAGTTTTGTTCTATTTTTTTTTTTTTTTTTTTTTTTTTTTGTACTTGACCTTTTGGTTTAATTTCTAAACTGCAGAGACATTATTAATACAGAGCAAATTAAACATATTGCCGTTTCATCCACAGCAATACATGTTTATGACTGCAACATTATTTTTTAGGGTTATTTTTAATGACACTGGGGGGAGGATAACACAGAGAATAAAATACGTGGTAACACTTTATATTAAGTACACACAATGAAGTATTAGTTAAGCATTAACAAATACTGAATTCATCATTTATAAAGCATATTTCTGACATGAATACTCATTAATATATGGTTTATAAGCACAGTTATAATGGTTTTACTCATCATTCATTATCACAATCATTCAATCCTGCAGTTTGTTTGATAAATCCATGTGCTTTGTCTTTCCTTTGTTAGAATAACTGAAACTTTTGTGAGTTTTTAAGCACTGACAACCTTTAAATCTCATTTGTAAATGCTTTATATGGCATAGATAGTCCACACTTTAGATGAGCTCACACCATATACTTAATTAATGGTATGTAATTATTATCATGTAAGTTGATGGTTAACTGTTACCTGTAGTAACACCACCAGGAATGTACTTTGTTTCTATTTTTTATTTTTTTTTTACACACATTTTGGTTATGCAATGTAAATACTGTCAAATGAGTTTATTCTAATTTGGTATAGGCCTATTTTGTTCTATTTTGTCCATTGTTCTGGCTTGAAGTTGAAGGACAGGAGTGAGTATTTAAAATGTTATGTTCAGTTATTTGATGATGAGAATGGGGGTGGGATTAAATAAGTTTTTCTTCTTCCCACTCCTTTTCGAGTATAAACAAATTATTATTGTTGTTTTATTTTTTTTGGAATTTTGAATTTGCTCGTATTCTATAAATGCTCGAAATAAACAAACAAATGAATCAACGAATGAATGAATTAATGAGCAATAAGTGCTTTATAACTACCTGAAATAATAAATTCTTGTATTAATAACTGTTTATAAGACATCTATTGGAAAAGAAATGTGTGAGTTAGTAGAAAATACACACTGACATATTCACTAACCATTAGTACATGTCTGAATACTACATTTTTAAACACTGAATCCATAATGTATAAAGTATAAAACGACAATCATTAAGCACATTGTAGATGAGCTTATTAATGATGAGTAAAACCATTATAACTGTGCCGATAAATCATATATTAATGAGTATTCATGTCAGAAATATGGTTTAGAAATGATGAATTCAGTATTTGTTAATCCTTAACTAATACTTCATAGTGTGTACTTATTATAAAGTGTTACCAATGTTTTTTTTGTTTTTCTTTTTCTTATGTTTTCCTTTGAATCTGCAGTTTTTATTATTATCACTGTCAGCAGGGATCACTGCTGTAATTATTTTTGGTATTTCATTCATTATTACTGTTCTTAAATGCTCTGTATTGTTGATATAACTGTCAGTTTTAGCTAGGGATGCACTGATCCGACACCACTATCGGGCATCGGCTCCGATACTCAGTGTGTGTAATCATATTCGTTCTCGTAAAAGTAATCCGATACAAATGCAGTGATACCACTTACAGCCATGTGACATTCACAGTTCAGTGCAGCAGGTACGAGGAGGAGGAATAATGTGTGTGGAGTGTGAAGAGTGTGGAGATGTAATGAAATAAATGACAGTGATAAAAGTAACACTGACTGCAATAATGTTACAGACACAGACAGATACGGACGCAGCGTTCTGTCCGTCCTCTGCATACATTCCATCTGCTTTCCAGGTGCTGGTGGATGTGTGCGCAGACAGAGAATACCAGCAGGAACTGTGGAGGTAGAGGATCTGTTCAAAGAGCCACTGTGTGAGTTAGAGAAAAATAGGACCAATGGCCCTGTAGCTTACCGGCCACATTAAAAGCTTTGGGAAATGTACCCAGATGCCATTTATTATCACCCAGTTCTGTGTATTTATTCTATTACAGAAATAGCCCATGTTTTGGTCATATTCCAATCAGATCTGTCAAAAATTCCAATTCCAACTTGATATTATTGATAATTACTGATTTATTGAATCAATCCACTTCCTATCTGTTATAATGGGAAAATTTTCAAAGTCGCACCAAATCCAGAATCAGATCCAGATGGAAATAATGTCAATACCTTGTGTTGACATCATCAGACAGAAGCTGTATACCAAGTCTGAAATCAATCAGAACTGTAGTTTCAGAGAAGAAGACGATTGAAATTTTTTCCCCATAAGAGCCCATGTTAAATTTTCCGGAAGTTCCAGATCCAGAAGAAGATCCTGATCAGCATGTGGACATTATGTTTTGGTCATCTCCCCATCAGGGCTGGACTGTAGAAATTTACACTGGATATCATTTATATTTACTGAGTTATTGGATCAATCCACTTCCTATCTCTTATAATGGGGACATTTTCAAAGTCGCACCAAATCCAGAATCAGATCCAGATGGAAATAATGTCAATACCTTGTGTTGACATCATCATACAGAAGCTGTATACTAAGTTTGAAGGGGGAATTGTAGTTTCGGAGAAGAAGATGATTGAAATATTTGTAACGGACAACAGACGACAACGACGGTCGCCGCATGATGACAGTAGCTTACGGCCTGTTGGCCGGTAAGCTAAAAGCTACTGATAGATTTAGGGCAACTACTCAGGGCTGGGTCGGAGGTACGGAACGGTGCAGACCCCCGCCAGGGGAAGTGAAAATGAAACTTATGGCTCATTTCTCTTTTCTCTTCCTGCTGAAGCTAAACTTTTAAACCTTACCAGCAAAAAATGCTGCAACATTAGTATCACATTAGTGTTACCTCTGTCGTCTCCATGTTTGTTACTACTTACTTTCTCCTTCTTCTTCTCTAAAAACTTTACTTATCTTTGTGGTATTTGTCCAGTATGGTTAATTAAGAGCGGCGCCCCCTGATGGATTAATTGAGAAACGCTCATTCCAACACATTAAATGACGGTAGCAGCACTTTGTTACAGTCAGACTAATGACAACGACAATTAGGGCTGTGTATTGGCGGGAATCTGGCGATATGATACAAATCACAATACTAGGATCACGATACGATATATCACGATATATCATGATAGTGTTAAAAAGGCAATTTTTTGTTCGTTTCTTTTTGTTAAATAATTATTTCCTTGAAGAATTAAATTACACCCGAAATATGTACAAATACTAAACACATTTTTATTTGATCACAAAAGGATCGAATGCTATTTCAAAATGTTCCTGTGTTCAAACTTAAATTCTGTTTTACAGACATCACAGTTTAAGATCCTGTTCAAATGTTCATATTCTATTAGTTCATAACTAACATCAGAACATTATTTTTGTGCAATCCCAACAAAGGAACTAACATTATTTAATAAAAGAGTGTTAAATAATAAATAAAATATAAACAAAAAAGAAAAACAAAAAAAATGTACCTCCACAATATGTGCATTTGAATAACTACCTAAAAATATCGATATAATACTTTTTAGTATCGATATAGTATTTTGAAATGAAATATAGCGATATATTGCAGAACTGATATTTTCTTACACCCCTAACGACAATAAAGCACATTTACAAAAGGAACTCAGAACTGGAATGGGATTTTTAAGTACTCGTATCGGTACTCGGTATCGGCAAGTACTCAAATGTAAGTACTCGTACTCGGTCTGGAAAAAAGTGGTATCGGTGCATCCCTTGTTTTAACATAATGCCTCGACTTGAAGCTCAAAGGGTTAAGTGCGTGGGCAGTGGGTTGGAAGGAGAGGGTTCATAACTACAGTATTTCATGTCACTTTGCTGCCCTGTTTTCTAATGAATTCTAAAATGCCAATAAAATAAGGCGGACGGACTGAATGCAAACTCTAGGCTTCAGTGTTGAAATCCTGCTCTTTGAACTGCTGTGTCTGTGATTTAATCATTAAAATCAATGCAAAGAGAAAGGGTGGGCTTTATGATAAATGATGTTGCTTTGCAGCTGCTGGATATGGAAATAAGCGATGTGTTTTTGTCGAGCGGTAACCTCTGAGGGCTGAAAAGTGAAGCAGATGAAGGAGTATGAAAATGTGCAGTAAACAAAAAGTCCACTGGGGGCAATAAAGAGTCAATCCCCATAGACCCACATGTTAAAATGGACAGAAATAAACATAAACTGGTGTAAAACTGGTTTTGGTTTCTGTAGTTAAGTTAATTTCCTCCTCCATGACAAGTGTAAAGGGTTGAATCTGTATATAAACTAACCCGTTTAGTAACCCTATGTCCTTTTGACAGAGAAATTTGTTGTTAGAATACATTATATTAACTCTGAATCAGCCCTGACCATTGTAAAGAGGTGATAATACTATTTATCTTGATGTTGTTTTTTTGTTGTGTTTTTTTTTTTTCTCATTTTTGTGTTTCTTAGGTTTGTAGTATAATTTTTATTATTATTTTTTTGTTTTGTATTGTGTCTGTGTAGTTCCCTATGTCTAAGTACATGTTTAAGTAAATGTATAATTTAAAATTAACCCTAAACTATCCAGCTGCACCTTTTAGGTACACTTTGCACTTCATGTTAAAAACCTTCATGCTGTTTTTCACAATTTAAATAAGGTTAGAATTCTAAAGTTGTTCATTTTTGCATGATCTTTAAAATTCTGGCCACCAACTAAAATTTACACATTGTAAACAAAAGAAAATTACAAGACTAGCATCTGTCTCCCAAGTGTGTCTGAAATGCACTATTTCTTCCATTTGATATGTATGATTAGGGCTGACCTGGATTTACAAAAATAAAATCAAATTAGAGCAGAAAAATAAATCAATATATAATATTTAATAATTTGATTTATAGGTGTGCATTTTTGGCACACTTGGTGACAGATGCTAGTATTTTTGTATATTTGACCTGTATTTGTTGTTAATCATTGACATATGCCAGGCTGCAAAAATCAAATAATATTGTGGTCCACTTTTTATGTAGTATATTGAAAAAAAATAATTTTTTGTGTTTTTTGCATCAAAAAAAAAAAAAAGTTTACATTACAAACACTGCATTTAACGGGTTAAAAAATGTAACAGTTATTGAGTATT
Organism: Sphaeramia orbicularis; assembly: GCF_902148855.1. NCBI lineage: Eukaryota > Metazoa > Chordata > Actinopteri > Kurtiformes > Apogonidae > Sphaeramia > Sphaeramia orbicularis. The sequence goes on from NC_043971.1 coordinate 10,063,554, forward strand.
TGGTATTTTTATTTACGGCTCAAGTTGATGAAAAAGAAAAAAGTGTAAAAGAATTAAAAACAAACTGTATGAAAATTTTTTTGACATTATTCTACAAGTGTGCCAAAAAGGCACACTTGGCTCTTAGTAAGGGCCTTGCTGGATGGGATACTGGAGAGTTAAAAAAAAAACAAAAAAAAACGTTTAAATGATCCAAAGCCAAAAAACTGCGCATAATTAGCCTAGCGCCGTCTGTATCTTCCATGCTGTTTTACTAGCTTTGGCTCACTTGCAAAGTTAGACCTCCACAGCTCTTGTTTATTGAATAAAAATTATTTTTCTCCCTGACAGGCAGCTCTGCGATAGCTGTCTTTAAGGAGTTACACTAACAAGACCATCAGAGGATAAAGTCCTGAAGTTTACTGGTGCTTAATTCTAATAACTGGTGTGACTTAGGTGCATTAGCTCATATTAACATCAATATGTGTTTAATTACATGACCTGCCAGCCTGCCTGTTAATTAACTCAGGTAGCCGATATTAGTCTTTTCTCGACTTTCACATTTATCAAACACAGGTACACTTCAGACTCCTCTCAGGACTATTCTGAGCAGCACTACCACAGACTGCACTTATTGAACTTCACATAAACAGGATGTAAGGTGAATAACAAGTTTAATTGCAGTGCCATATATGACCTCAGGTATAATGAAAACAAACCAATGGGAATTTGTTGTTTCAGGTCGTCTTTAAGCTTCACAAACCAATGGGGGACATCACAAAGAGTTTGTCTACTATTTATATACTGTCTATACTGCTTATTATGACCCCTGGTTTAGCAGGTGACTCAGAATAATTAAAATACTGCATATTAAAGCCTTTGTTATTGCTGATGGTATGACTGATGATGATTGTTTTCCTGTAATGTTCTTATTTTGACTCTTACCAGGATCTTTTTCTCATCCTAATAAAGTATTGGTATTAACCATGGAGTTGTCGCCCAAAATGCAGTTATTTTTGTATAGTATCGGTGGTGTTTGCTATTGTAAGGCTCAGAAGTTAAAAGTGTGGGAGACTTTTGTGACCAATTTTTCATCAGATCTGTCAAACCTCAGTCATATCCTCAGTATCATGAATCTGTAAGTCTTTCTGTGATTACTCACCTGAATCTCTTTCATTACGGTGAACAGTTTCTTAGTGCCATCCACCATAAACAAACCATGTGTTTACAAACAGAGCCGGGAGGTAACTCGGGCATCTTTGGAATTTTGTCGTGACGTGCATTGTGGGAAACGGAGGTTCATGCAGCCACCTGACAGCAGCAGCTGGAACCATGTGGTATTATATGGATGACACAAACACGACGCGGAAACGGCTAGAGGAATATGCATAGAGGGAAGGGAGCTCCTGCCGTTTCCGATCATGTTTGTTCCAGCTGCTGCTGTCAGGTGGCTGCGTGAGCCTTCACTTCCCACAATGCACGTCACGACAAAAATATCCTCTGCATTTTGCACTTTTTTTAGTAAAGATGAGATATTTTTCTATTTGTAATTTACTGATGGTGTAGATCACAGGTGTCAAACATGTGGCCCGGGGGCCAAATCCGGTCCGCCAAAGGCTTCAATTCGGCCCGCGGGATGAATTTGCAAAGTGTAAGTTAGGGCATCCAACTCAAAAATATCATAATAACCTATAAATAATGACAAAACTAATTTTTTCTCTTTGATTTAGTGCAAAAAACATTAAATAATGAAAATGTTTACGTTAAACTATCCTTTAACTACCCTTGTACAAACTAGAACACTGAGGTCATCAAACGCAGGGTTACTAGCGACTCCCAGAAATATTACAAAGAAAATGGGGGACGCAGCCTTTACTAACTATGCACCAAAGTTATGGAATACAATTCCAAAAGACATTAGAGAAGCCAGTTCACTGAATATATTTAAAACCAAATTAAAAACATTTTTATTCTCATTAGCCTTTGAAAGGAGATAAAAATGGGGTCACAATTCAGGAACCAGGAATGTGCGGTTTTTTATTTTTATTTTATTTTATTGTATTTCTGTTTTTATTTTTTATTTTATGGTATTTCAAATTTCATCTTATTTCTTGCACTTCAAAAATTCTATGCATTATCAAATATTTTAATGTGCGCTGTTTTTATATTTATTTTTATTTTATTGTATTTCTAATCAAATCTTAATGTATTGTAATATTGTATTTTTTTCAATCAGTGTGAAGCACTTTGGGCTACAATTTCTGTATGAAAGGTGCTATACAAATAAAGTTTATTATTATTATTATTATTTAACAAAAAATGTTAATAACCTGAAATGTCTCAAGAAAATTTTAAGTGCAATTTTAACAATATTCTGCCTGTTACTAAATGTTTTGTGTCTTTGTAGATCTGATCTGTAATCCATGTGTATGAATGATAAGTCGAGGCAGAATATTGATAAGATTGTACTTACATTTCTTAACAAATTTAATTTTTTTCAGGTTATTCACATCCTTTTTGTTTGGATAGTTTGTAAATGTAAATATTGGCATGACTGAATGTCATTTTTTTTTGCACTAAAACAATTTGGAGTTGTCATTATTTATCAGCTATCATGCTATTATTTTATTGGTCCGGCCCACTTCAGATTAAATTGGACTGAATGTGGCCCCTGGAAGAAAATAAGTTTGACACCCCTGATTTTTCTTTCATTTTTTTGGTTTTTCCCCTGTAAGTCGCTTTGGAAAAAAACGTCTGCCAAATGCATAAATATAAATGTAAAATGTAAATGTATTGACAGGATTAGTGGATCAGAAGTTATTAAACATGTTAGATCAGTAGATGTTTTGGTCGTCGGTGGCTGTTTGGGTCTGTATGGGTAAACTCAGATTCCCTCAGTCAACTACATTCACTACTATTCCCAGTAAATACATCAGCTCCGACTAATAATTTAAATTTGTTTCTTGCACCTGTAGAACTAAATAATTCCACTCTTTTCTGTGCTGTCAGTGGAAGCTGGGTCAGAACATCTATTTTTATTTTTTAAAATTTGGTTTGATTTTTATTCATTCCTCTTCCACAATCCAACACTCGACTGCCAACGATGTGGCAAAATCAGTTTGACCTTTTGTAAACAACTCTTAATAAAGCATCATTACTAGGCCTCAACAACGGATGTGCATCTCGACACCTGTCAGTGTGAGCCAAGGCTGGAGTTGACACTTTTCCAACTCAGTGGTCGGAGGTTCATTTAATCACACATCAGGCTCTGTTGGCTCTAGGGACTGGGAGGAGACGCATTTCATTCCAGACTCACAGCAGCTGAGAGCGCATCAAATACTCCTGTTGTCATTTGAAATAGCATCATTTCAAATATTTCAAGAAACTTACATACATTTATTTGATTATTGATTGTCTATAGTATTTATTTCTCCAATGTCAGAACAGGTCATAATGTACCCTAACCTGTAAATAAAAAAAATTTTAAAAAAAGAACATTATTTATTTATTTATTTTTTGACCAAGATAATTTTCACTTGCTTCATTGGCAGATTTTTTTCTTAATTCAAGATTTATTTATTTTATTTATATGCTTCAGTCAAGATTTTATTTATTTATTTATTTATTTAAATATTTACCTACCTACTTATTTATTTATTTATTTATTTTTGCAAAATTCAAGCAAAAGGTTTAACCAAGATAATTTTCACTTGTTCCATTGGCAGATTTTTTTTGCTTAATTCAAGATATTTATTTATTTTTTGCTAAATTTAAGAAAAAAAAAAAAAAAAAAATCAAGGTAATTTTCACCTGTTCCACTGACAGTTTTTTTTTTTTTTGCTTCAGTCAAGATTTTATTTATTTATTTATTTAAATATTTACCTACTTATTTATTTATTTATTTTTGCAAAATTCAAGCAAAAGGTTTAACCAAGATAATTTTCACTTGTTCCATTGGCAGATATTTTTTTGCTTAATTCAAGATATTTAATTTTTTTTGCTAAATTTAAGCAAAAAAAAAAAAAAAAAAAAAAAATCAAGATAATTTTCACTTGTTCCACTGACAGATTTTTTTTTTTTTTGCTTCATTCAAGATTTTATTTATTTATTTATTTAATTAATTTAATTTAATTTAATTTAATTTAATTTTATTTATTTATTTATTTATTTTCAAAATTCAAGCAAAAGGTTTAACCAAGATAATTTTCACTTGTTCCATTGGCAGATTTTTTTTTGCTTAATTCAAGATATTTAATTTTTTTGCTAAATTTAAGCAAAAAAAAAAAAAAAAAAAAAAAAGATCAAGATAATTTTCACTTGTTCCACTGACAGATTTTTTTTTTTTTGCTTCATTCAAGATTTTATTTATTTATTTATTTATTTAATTTAATTTAATTTAATTTAATTTAATTTAATTTAATTTTATTTATTAATTTATTTATTTTCAAAATTCAAGCAAAAAGTTTAACCAACATAATTTTCACTTGTTCCATTGGCAGATTTTTTTTTTGCTTAATTCAAGATTTTTTTTTTTTTTTTTTTGCTTAATTCAAAAAGTAAAAATTATTGTGCTAAGATTTCTTGAAATAAGATTTTCCAGACCCATTGTCTAAAAATAAGTTCTTATATCTCACTGAAAAGTTACCCTTTAGGTGATTATGTCTTATTTTAAGTGTGATGAGATATTTTGACTAGAAATGAAAAAAAATACACTCGGTAAGATTTAGATTTTTTCCAGTGTGGGAGTGTAATTTAAAGTGAGTTCACCGAAAATCAATTTCCGCCTTGTCTTGCCTGTTGAGAAAAAGCAAAAAAAAGGAGTGATTTTATATCTGCAGTTTCCAGAATGTACAAAGAGAACATTTACTCCAACAGCTCGGTTGATAATAATGCTTGTTGACATGGAAATCTTTGTGATGTATGTGTTATATCTAAAATTGTTAAAGATTCACGTCGGGTTGCTTTGGAAATTCTTTTCTAATTTACGCTGTGAGATTGAATGCAGCTTCAAGTGCATTTTTTTTTTTTTTGCAGCATTAGAGATAGCAGCCATGTGTGCCCATCCTCTCCGTTTGACATGCCCGGGTCCAGAGTGGCAGATAAGAAGGCACTAAATAACAAGGAGCTGCCAGTGGGCCAATCTGCTCAGGGATAAGACAACCCCAGAGGACTGTGCACGGCCCTCAGCTCCACTGACAAGTTAATCTAGAGTGGGCTCCTCTTCAGCTGGACTTATTCCTCTGAGTCTGTGTGTGTGTGTGTGTGTGTGTGTGTGTGTGTTTGCAGCACGCAGCCTATGGACACATTTCACTCCATATCTTTGACAGTAAAATAATACACCCTCCTGTTCCCACTTAGAAATATGATACTGACCCTGTTTTCACTGTCCCCAGATCAGAACTTTCACATGTAATGAAGTAAAGCAATGGCAAGTGATATTATTATTATTTTTTTTTTCTTATTCTTTTAGCTTACCAGCCGATAGGCCATAAGCTATTGTCGTCTGGTGGCGGCGTCTGTCGTTGTCGCCTGTTGTCATTGTCTGTCATTGTCTGTCGTCTATCGTCCGTTGTTGTCTATCGTCTGTCATCCTCTATCGTCTGTCATTTTCGTCTGTCGTCGTCTATCGTCTGTCGTCGTCTATCGTCTGTCGTCATCTATTATCTGTCGTCGTCTATCGTCTGTCGTCATCTATTGTCTGTCGTCATCTATTATCTGTCATCGTCTATCGTCTGTTGTTGTCATCTGTCATCATCTATCGTCATCTATTGTCTGTCGTCGTCTATCGTCTGTTGTTGTCTATCGTCTGTCATCATCTATCGTCTGTCATTTTTGTCTGTCGTCGTCTATCGTCATCTATTATCTGTCATCGTCTATCGTCTGTTGTCGTCTATCGTCTGTCGTCATCTATTGTCTGTCGTCATCTATTATCTGTCATCGTCTATCGTCTGTTGTCGTCTATCGTCTGTCGTCATCTATTGTCTGTCATCGTCTATCGTCTGTTGTCATCTATCGTCTGTTGTCATCTATTGTCTGTCGTCGTCTATCATCTGTCATCATCTATCGTCTGTCGTCGTCTATCGTTGTCATCTGTCGTCTGTTGTTGTCTGTCCTCCTCTATCGTCATTGTCTGTTGTTGTCTGTCATCGTCTGTCATCGTCTATCGTCATCTATTGTCGTCGTCTGTCATCCGTTACAAAAATTTCAATCGTCTTCTTCTCCGAAACTACAATTCCGATTGACTTCAAACTTGGTATACAGCTTCTTTATGATGATGTCAACAAAAGTTTGTGAAATTATTTGGATCTGGATCTGATTCTGGATTTGGTGCGACTTTGAAAAATGTCCCCATTATAAGAGATAGGAAGTGGATCGATGCAATAACTCAGTAAATATAAATGATATCCAGTGTAAATTTCTACAGTCCAGCCCTGATGGGGAGATGACCAAAACATAATGTCCACATGCTGATCAGGATCTTCTTCTGGATCCGGGAACTTACGGAAAATTTAACATGGGCTCTTATGGGGAAAAAAATACAATCGTCTTTTTCTCCGAAACTCCAGTTCTGATTGACTTCAGACTTGGTATACAGCTTCTGTATGATGATGTCAGAACAAGGTATTGAAATTATTCCGATCCGGATCTGATTCTGGATTTGGAGCGACTTTGAAAAATTTTCCCATTATAACAGATAGGAAGTGGATTGATCCAATAAATCAGTATCATTGATATCAAGTTGGAATTTGAATTTTTTACAGATCTGATTGGAATATGAGCAAAACATGGGCTATTTCTGTAATAGAATGAATACACAGAACTGGGTGATAATAAATGGCATCTGGATACATTTCTCAAAGCTTTTCACTTGGCCAGTAAGCTACAGGGCCATTGGTCCTGTTTTTATTTAGTGCACAGGTGTCAAACATGCGGCCCAGGGGCCAAATCCGGCCCGCCAAAGGGTTCAGTCCGGCCCCTGGGATGAATTTGTGAAATGCAAAAATTACACTGAAGATATTAACAATCAAGGATGTTAAAATCATTTCAGGCCATTTCAGTCTAAAGTGGATCAGACCAGTAAAATACTATCATAATAATCTATAAATAATGAAAACTGTAAATTTGTCTCTTTGTTTTAGTGTAAAAAAATAAAATTACACAAAAATGTTTACATTTACAGACTAGCCTTTAACAAAAAAATGTGAATATCTGAAATGTCTTGAGAGAAGTATGTGGAATTTTAAAAAACAAAAAACAAACATCTTAAATTGAGCACAAAAATCTGCCAATGGAACAAGTGAAAATTATCTTGGTCAATTTTTTTTGCTTAAATTTAGCAAAAAAAAATAAAAAAAAAAAAATAAAAAAAATAAAAACCCAAACAAACAACAAAAAATCTTGAATTAAGCAAAAATAAAAAATAAAAAAATCTGCCAATGGGACAAGTGAAAATTATCTTGGTCAAATTTTTTTTGCTTAAATTTAGCAAAAAAACCCAAAAAACATCTTGAATTAAGCACAAAAAAAAAAAAATCTGCCAATGGAAGAAGTGGAAATTATCTTGGTCAATTTTTTTTGCTTAAATTTAGCAAAAAAAAAAAAAAAATCTTGAATTAAGCAAAAAATCTGCCAATGGGACAAGTGAAAATTAACTTCATTAATTTTTTTTGCTTAAATTTAGCAAAAAAAAAAAAAACAAAAAAAAAGAAAAATCAAATAAATCAAGGTTAAAGTCGGCTTTATTGTCAGTTTTTGCCATATGTGCATCTCTTACAGAAAACTGACATTCAGTTTTGTACAAACTTCAATGCGACACTGATCAATAACTTCCTATTATGTGTTTCAGCATCAGGAGGACCAGGGGACACGTGTCACAGTTGAATATGTTACCATTGATATTTACCGACAGAGTATGATATATGCCTTTATGGGAATACTAGTCATACTTTATATTACATGTGTGTAAACATGTGTGTATTTGCATGACCCTGATCTGTGTGTGTCTAGGTGACGCTTTAGCTCATGGACATATAATTGTGTGTTTGTGTGTGACAGCGCTGTGTGAGATTGTGGCTATGTTTCTATCTCCTTTCTCTTAATTAGGGGAAGCAGTGAGCATTGCAGTTCTGGAGGGGATTTTATGGCTATGTAAACATCATACATCATGATTCAGTGAGGTGAGGCGAGCGCGGCCCGGCGGCTGCCAAATCTCACTTAGATTGCCGTCGAGATGGTAACAGCGAGGGGGTGACACCACCGGCGTGGAAGTGATGATGGATTTGTTTCTGTGGGTCACAACACACGAGGGTGGATAAGGAAACAAACATGAGATTTGTTTCTAAGTGTCACACAGGCTCAAAGGGAAAGCAAATGATTCAGTCACATATGAATATTAAAATGCTAATTTGTCTGGAAGCACAGAAGATTGTGTTACTTAAGGTCAATGAAGTGCTTCTTGCCTCGTGTGCTTTTCCTTTTTCTGTTGTTTTTTTTTTTTTTTTACATATAAATATCAAATCTTTTCATTGTTAACAAGAAAATTCCAAAATACATTGTCAAGATAATTACGACTCTATTTGACTCATCAGAATGCTGCGATTTTATTTGTCTGCTGAGTAGAAGTGATATGTTGCTGTTCAATCTTTCTTTTTTTTTTTTAATGAAAATGCATTTTAGTTTTTAATGGATGTCACATTACAAAAAAGGATGTCTACAAACCAGATAAAAACACTAAATCTAAGGGAAAAAAAAAACAAAACAAGTGAAATATCTGTCCATGTAGGCAACATAATTTCACTTTCACAAGATTTCTTAAATTAAGTATTCTACAGATGTATGAACACTTAAAATAGCACTTAAAAAATGATCTAAGGAAGAGGATTAGGAACACTGTGGGGAAAAAAAATAAAGTCCATATATTTTATTATTGTTATTCTGAGGAAAAAAGTCAGAAATCTGAGAAAAAAAGGTCAGAAGTGTGAGATTAAAATCAGAATTCCAGGATTGAAAGTCAGAATTCCGGGATTAAAGTCAGAATTCTGAGGAAGAAAGGCAAAACTGGGAGATTAAAATCAGAATTCTGGATTAAAGTCAGAATTATGAGATTAAAGTCAGAATTCTGAGATTAAAATCAAATTCCCGGGATTAAGAGTCAGAATTCTGATGGAAGAAAGGCAAAACTGGGAGATTAAAATCAGAATTTCTGGGATTAAAGTCAGAATTATGAGATTAAAGTCAGAATTCTGAGATAAAATCAGAATTCCGGGATTAAAGTCAGAATTCTGAGGAAGAAAGGCAAAACTGGGAGATTAAAATCAGAATTCTGGGATTAAAGTCAGAATTATGAGATTAAAGTCAGAATTCTGAGATTAAAATCAGAATTCTGGGATTAAAATCAGAATTATGGGATTAAAGTCAGAATTCGGAGAAAAAAGTCAGAATTCCGGGATTAAAGTCAGAATTCTGAGATTAAAGTCAGAATTCCGGGATTAAAATCAGAATTATGGGATTAAAGTCAGAATTCGAAGAAAAAAGTCAGAATTCCGGGATTAAAGTCAGAAATCTGAGATTAAAGTCAGAATTCTGATTTTAATCTTGGAATTCAGATTTTTTTTCATTTAGTAACAGGCAGAATATTGGTAAAATTGCATCTACTTTTCTTAAGACATTTCTGTTTGTTCATATTTGTTCAGGTTATTCACATTTTTTTGTAAAAGTAGAGTTTGGTAATGTAAACATTTTCATGTAATTTTACTTTTTTACACACACACAAAAAAAAGAGAACATTTTGGGTTGTCATTATTTATAGGTTATTATGATAATATTTTACTAGTCTGACCCACTTGAAATCTTTTTGGACTGTATGTGTCTGTATGTGGAACCTGAATTAAAATGATTCTGACACCATTGATTGTTAATATCTTTACTGTAATTTTTGCATTTCACATGTTCATCCTGCGGGCCGGATTGGACCCTTTGGCGTGCCGGATTTGGCCCCCGGGCCGCATGTTTGGCACCTGTGCTGTAAAGGAACGCTTCACCTTTCAAGTTTATCAAGTGATGCGTTTGCAGAGATGTTCTTTTCACTGACTGGTGAGGAAGGGTTTGAAAAATTGAAATCTGAAAAATAAGAAACTCACAAACGTAATGGATAAAGTTGCATAAAATAGAAATACTCCAGGAAAGTACAAGGATCTCACATTTGTTCTGAAGTGCAGCAGAAGGGGGGAAAAGCAGTTACATCCCACCACCGCAACTATAATAATATAATAAATAATAAAAATACATGTCGACTTTCACAGCTACCTGTATTTATAGACACAAAAATTCAATTCAGTTCATACTAAAGCACCCATTTGTTTCAACCAACCCTCCAATAACTACTCTGCTTTTCATTTCACTGCAAGGAAAGAGATATTCAACCCTGCGGCAGCTCCGGCAGCTCCGGAATACTTGATGGATTTGCTGTGCGTTATCAGGCAGCGTTTAGCATTTATTATATATATCGGAAGTTTTACATGTGTCGTCACAGAGAATGA
>NC_043971.1:10079070-10135502 GCF_902148855.1 Sphaeramia orbicularis
TTATACCAGGGGGAAATTATCGGGTGTTAGAGTCACTCCTTTGAATTATCAATAAAAAGATAGATAGATAGATAGATAGATAGATAGATAGATAGATAGATAGATAGATAGATAGATAGATAGATAGATAGATAGATAGATAGATAGATAGATAGATAGATAGATAGATAGATAGATAGATAGATAGATAGATAGATAGATAGATATGCTATGTTCTGTTCATGTTGTTATATCAATATTGTACTGTATTCTTCATGTTTCCATTGTAGTCTGTATGACAGAAAATAAACATGTGAGAAAAAAAAAAAAAGTTGTCATTTTACCATTTGTACCATGTTATACTATAGTTAAGGTCACGTCGTGTTAAACATTAACAGCTGCTCATATACGTTTATTGTAAAGCGGCACTACCTTAAATTTTCGGTTCCTCCTCTTCCCTATTTCATAGATTTAGAATTGAATCAAAGTTTATAATCGGCTGAGAGTTAGTTGTCACTGAACTAATACCACAAATACAGACCTGGAAAGTGCCTTAAAGTCCACTGTAAGAAGGTGAAAGTGAGATTTCAGAATGAGGAAAAGAGGCGTAAATGAAGCAGATTCTTCTGCAGCACAAGTTAAGAAACCCAGAGTCAAACAGCAGAAGAAGGACAGGACGTGAGTATTAAAACAACAACAATAACAACAACGACTGTACTTTATGTAACTGTAAATGTGCAGGTTTTGAGTTCATACAATGATTAGTTTATACATTTTACACCTGTTCTGTTGTAACGCCTTTAACCTCAGTGTTGACAGCTGGGCTACGACTACTTCCTGGTCAAGGCTCCAGGTTCTTTCTATTACAATATTTAATTATTTTCCTGCACACAAAATTTCAGGACATCATTCTTACTACATAGATAGATGGAACGATAGAACGATAGATAGAACGATAGAATGATAGATAGAACGATAGAATGACAGAACGATAGAACGATAGATAGAACGACAGACAGACAGACAGACAGACACTATATTAACCCTAGAACGCAGAATGTGTCATATTTGATACATGAGTTTTGAAGCCCTCTACACGATCAGTGTGATATTTCTTTTCTTGAAAAACCTGATGTATACAATTAGATACATGCAATACATGGATAATCCACCACGGGGAGGGATTCATTCACCCGAAGCCTTTCCAGTGACACTACAAGACTGTCAGGAGGCAGAACTTTGCTTGTTTTGAAAAGGAATTACCAATTTGTTTGTGTTATATTGTGTTTTTGTTTGTTTAAAAATAATAATATTTGAGCATTGAGACCCGATGTATCAAATATGATATAAAACTGAAACTCATACATGGAAATTGATATTTGTAAGAAAATTACAAAGTCCTAAATAACATGAAAAAATAAGCAAAAAAATAACCAAAATGAAGAGAAAAAAACCAATAAAATTAAAAAAAACAAAAATAGAAAACAATAAAAGAACCAACAAAATGTAGAAAAATAAACAAAATAACCAACAAAATAAAGACATCAAATTAAATAATAAATAAAATGAATTAAAAACATTACATTCAGAGGCTCCATAGTTACCATGGAAACACCATCATCTTCTACAACATTGATTCACCATGTTTGTGTTATATTAAGTTTTTGTTTGTTCAGAAATAATATTTGAGCATTGAGACCCGATGGATCAAATATGATACAAAATTTAAACTCATACATGGAAATTGATATTTGCACACAAAAAAAAAAAAAAAAAAAATTTGGTTGTTCAGAAGGACCAATAAAGGCTCCAGTTTCAAAGAAGTGGAATTTTCTGTCAATGATTTAATGGTTCAGACTTTACAGGGTTAAGACACAATTAGAAAAGCTATTTGTACAATAAGTGCTAGACAATGTATTATCAATATGATAATTATAGAAATATACAGAACATAAATGAGTGTGCAAAAACATTGTTGTGTATAATTATAATTATGAGGTTAAGGGTGGAATTAACAGTCTGATGACCACAGGCAGGAAGGATTTCCATGTCATTGAATGGTGCATTTGGGTGGAATCAGTCCATCACTGAACGAGCTCCTGTGGCTGACCAGCACGTCATGGAGTGGGTGAGTGGAACTGTAGACAGTATTGTCTTGATGTAATGTACTTAATATTGACATAAAGGATTAACCCATAAGGACCCAGTGTGACATTTATGGCAGTTCTCAAATTAATTTTTGTCTAAATTTAACCATCCTTAAGTGGTTTATCACCATTTATTGTAATATTATCTTCTGTATTTAGTCTTTTTTTCGGTGAAAATCAAGTATTTTATAACATTTAATTTACTAATCTTGTAGATAATTATAAAAGCTCAGAGTAAAAGCTGAGGATTATTACATCAAACACAGAGAAAATTGAAGAAAAAGTGACTTTTTCAGCAAAATCTATCTTTAACTGAACAAAAACCAAGCCTCTCCACCCACTGTCATTGATCCAACTCCATGGGTTTTACTGGTGAATCAGTGTTGTAGAAGATGACGGTGTTTCCACGGTAACTACGGAGCCTCTGAACATCCAAATGGGTCATATCTGATGACCATGAAAGATGACAAACTACATTATACACCAATTATGCACGTGTATTGATAGAATTAGCAGATCCAAAGGTATTAAACAGTTTAAATCAGTAGATGATTTTTGTTGGTGATGGATGTTTGGGTCTTTATGGGTTGAATTCCATGAAAACATGATAAATGTTACTTTGGGTCTTAATCAGTCCCATTTTGTGCCATGTAAGAGTAAGTGATTCTGTACACTGTAAAAAAACAAAACGAAACAAAAAAAAAAAAAAACAGAAAAAAAAAAACAAAACGTAATATTCCGGCAGCAGGGGTGCCGAAAAATAATGGAAAATAACGGAAAATAACCATCTCATAAAAATACGGTACTTTTCCATAATTAAAATACACTTTTTTGCCCTAACTTTACATGAGATTTTGCATACTTTTTTTTTGGACTTTCTGATGTTTAATAAAGAATATTTTCATGTATTAAAACAATCAAATTACCAATAAATGAATAAATAAATAAATAAATATATATAATTTTCAGTGAGACAAAGTTGTACAATCCACTGATAAAAACTGTATTTGGACAGTTTATCAGTGCTTATACATGTTATACATTCACAAAAATCCATTTATTCTACATTTTTGTTGTGAAACCTCCAGTAATTACATAAGATATTTGTCAATTAAAAAAAAGTCTTGTTAAACTTACAGAACAAATACTTCTTTTACGGTTAATTGTCAGTAATTTTATCTCATGTTATTATTATTAGTTTTTTTTTTTTTACAGTATTAAACTGTAAATTAACGGTTTAATCTCATAAATAGAAAAGAAACATTTGTGAAATTACGATACATTTGCAAATGTATTTCAACTGTATTTTTCTGTGAAAAAAAGAAAAATGTTTCTTTTAAAAAACTGAAATTTTTTGGTTATTCACATTTCCAGTTTTTCATGTTATTTTATATTTGACAGGAAAATCACAGTCTATTTTTGTAATTTCATTGATATTTTCCTGTATTTAAAAATACAGAAAAAAATCTGTGAAATAAACAGTGAAAATTCTGTTAAATTACAGATTTTTTTTTTTTTTTTTTTACAGTGTATAGTGTGGCCTAAAAGAGAGAAAAAGAAAACATTCAAGAAAAGCAAATCTACTACGAGCCTCTTCTGAACTATGTACCTTTTCCCTCACATGTTTAAACAGATTGTCTAAAGTAAACGTATTCAATCTTGGAGAGTTTGAGGATGCAGTGAGATCAAACAGATGAGGATCTCTACGATAAACACTTGAGAAGAAGTTACCACAGTCTTCCTCAGATCAGAAGATTGTCATCTGGAGGAGCTCTGCTGCTCTGCTGACTGTTTTTATCCCTGAATTTGACTTTTATGATGCATGGGAACAAGACTTAGAAGAAGAAAATAGAAACCGATGACTGTATGCTTTATGGGAAATACAGATCTGTGTGTGGATGTGTGTGTTCGTACTAAAAAAAAAAAAAAAAAAAAAAAAAGCATGGTTTTTACTAGCTCTTCAATACTATTCCTTAAAATTATTTAAATTTTCCACAGTTGGAAGTTGTGTACTCACCCTTTCCAAGATCTTTTGCAGTTAAATGACTTTGGGAGATGTAGCCTTAGGTTAGCCATAAATTATTTTCCTTTTATTACCCTCAACCCCATGAGGCTATTGCAACCAGGTCATCTGTCTGTCTGCACCTGTAGCTCATAATCTACTGCACTTTTTGGCCTGAATTTTTTTACACAAACTAGGTCTCTACTATATCTTTGTCCTCCTTAAGATGGTCTGAATCCAAATTCGGACATTTTTAAGGGATTCTTCATCATTACAAGAGTGGACTGGAATGCATTTTCCTGAAAATGTAGGGAATAAAATGGAAACTCAAATGTACTAGCCTCAGTATAGTCTGCAAAGGTCCGCAGGTATGGAATGATATAGATCAGGGGTCTCAAATATGAACCCTGTAGAAGCCAATAATGTAATAACGGCCGATAACGTAATAAATTTGCCATTTTTAAAATGTAATAAGCCAATAATGTGATATCTGGCCAAAAACGTAATAAAAGTCCTGAACTGATAACATAATAACTTTTGGCCAATAATGTTACACTGTAAGCCCGGAATTTGTATTTCCTAAAATGCTTTAATTACAATGCACTTAAATGATTGAAGTTTTATGATGTTACTATAAAATGTTCAGTATATTCGACTAATTTGTAGACATAGTTGAAAGTACAAAAAAGTTTAAGTTGAATGGATTTAAATCACTAAGTTTTAGTCATGACCACACCTTTTTATCTCCGCATTGCATTGTGGGTATTGGGCATGTTGTTGAAAATGTGTTCTTTTTCTGTGCAGGGGTTCAGCGGGGTTGTGGTGTTAGTGTTAATTTGGATTTAATGTGTGTATGGCAGTGTTTATTGGCCTTTTTGTGTTTGTTTTTGTATTTTTGTAGAGCTGCATCATGAGTCAGAGCCAGAGGAAGAACAATGGATTTACTGTTCATCTTAGACTTTTATTGTACTAGGGAGGTCTTCATGTCTTGTCAAATTGAAAGCACTTCCTGTATTGACTAATGACATTGAGCTAATTTCCATTCATACTACAATATATTAAGTTCAATAATTACATAATTACATTGGTCAGGAATAGGATCTTGAGTTTGATTAACTTAAAAAAAGTTGTTTAATCAATGACAAATTAATCTGGCTGCAGTTGAGAAAATTAGTCAGTGTAAGCTAAAATGCTGAGTTGAATGGTTGGATAGTGGGGTTGATTTTACAACAGATTTAAAGTACAAATAACTTGTCTTTTAGTGTTTTCTACTTAATAGTTTAAGGTCAATACTTTTAGCATTAAAGTTGAACCTACTTAAACCAATTGATTAGTCGATTATTACTCAAATCATTTAAGTGCAATCACTTGCCTCAAATTTTTTGAGCAAACTCTACTTATCCGGGCTTACAGTGAGGGACTTATCCACTGATCCACTTTAGACTGAAATGGCCTAAAAAAATTTTAACATCCTTGATTGTTAATATCTTCAGTGTTATTTTTGCATTTCAAAAATTCCTCCCAGCGGCCAATAACATAATAAATTTGCCATTTTTAAATTGTAATAAGCCAATAACGTAATATCTGGCCAAAAACGTAATAAAATCCTGAACTGATAATGTAATAACTTTTGGCCAGTAATGTTAGAACTTATCCACTGATCCACTTTAGACTGAAATGACCTAAAAAAATTTAACATCCTTCATTGTTAATATCTTCAGTGTTATTTTTGCATTTCACAAATTCCTCCAAGGGGCCAGAATGGACCCTTTGGCGGGCTGGATTTGGCCCCGGGCCGCATGTTTGACACCTGTGGCCTACAGATTTGACTAATGGTGTCACATTAATAATTAAAAAAAACAAAAAAACAAACCAAAACATAAAAAGGACAATAAACGTTATAAAACAGACACACTAACCTAAATAAATATTAACACCAACCCCCCCTTGAACCCTGTTGAAGCCAATAACGTAATAACGGCCGATAACGTAATAAATTTGCCATTTTTAAAATGTAATAAGCCAATAACGTAATATCTGGCCAAAAACGTAATAAAAGTCCTGAACTGATAACGTAATAACTTTTGGCCAATAACGTTAGAACTTATCCACTGATCCACTTTAAACTGAAATGACCTAAAAAAAATTTAACATCCCTGATTGTTAATATCTTCAGTGTTATTTTTGCATTTCACAAATTCCTCCAAGGGGCCAGAATGGACCCTTTGGCGGGCCGGATTTGGACCCTGGGCCGCGTGTTTGACACCTGTGGCCTACAGATTTGACTAATGGTGTCACATTTATAAAAAAATTTAAAAAAAAAAAACATAAATAGGCCAATAAACATTGTAAAACAAACATTAACCTAATAAATATTAACACCAACCCCCCCTTGAACCCTGCTGAAGCCAATAACGTTAACGCCAACAGCTTTAGTCTCCATGTTTCCAGGTAGAGTGGGGACGAAAAGACGACTCTAAACCACATGTGACGAGAATTGACAGACCGGGAAGTGTCATTCGGTGCCACTAGCTAAAATTGCTCGAGCGAAAAAAATCGATTTCGTATCAACTCGACATTGACAAAGATGAAAACTAAGGGAGATTTAGCTGTAATTTTTATACGTTTTAGTGAGTTTTGTAAGGACACAATACAGTTTCAGTTAGTTATTGTTTTTTTCTTTTAATAATTGTTTTTATTTATTTCAGTTAACGAAAATGTTTTTTCAATTCGAGTTTTCATCATTTCGCTACTTTTCATTAACAATAATAACCTTGATGTGAATAATTGAATGAAATTGCAAATAGGAAGATATTGCTCTGGATAAGACACTGCATGGTAATAACTCAAAGATCAAAGGTTAACTCACTCACTCGCCATTTTACATTAAATGATTGCCTTAACTGGAAACAGCATGATGCAACAGTTTTTTCAGATACTTTATTTTATTTTTTTTAATATAATGTCTTTTTCAGTGGACATTATGTAATTTTTTTAAAATTTTAAAGTAAAGCTGTGAAACTCTTGTCCACTACAGAGGACAAAAATGCATTACTGGGTCTCAGGAGCATATAAATACCTGCACAAAGTGCGTAGAGAAAAAAAAAAAAAAAATTCAAGTTTGTTTTTAAGGTCAAAGAACTGGTTTGCAACACATCTTTTCGGATATGCTCAGAATATTCACCATGATGGTCATGACCTAAGTAGTCAACGATCTGCAATCTTTAATTGTCTTGTTTTGAGAGTTTCACTTTCCTGTTAAAACAAGTCATTCCAGGTCTCTTATAAACATTCCAGATGGGTACCTTCCTCTGGATGTTATATTGGGCAGATCCCACCAGGAGGGCAACCTTGGATAGACTTAGAATCCACACCTGACTCCACCTCATGTGACCTCAGAAGACCGGTGGGAGGAGCTGAAGGTTGGGGGTATGAGGGGAGGCATCCTAGGATACCATACTTACATTATAATTCAGTTCTTTAAAACCCGATAAAGACCCAAACATCCAGCGACGACCAAAAACATTCACTGATCTAAACTGTTTAATACCTGCTGATTCATTAAACCTATCAATACATGTAAATAATTGGTGTAAAATACAGTTTGTCATCTTTTCATGGTCATCAGATATGACCCATTTGGACATTCAGAGGCTCTGTAGTTACCATGGAAACACCGTCATCTTCTACAGCATTGATTCACCAGTAAAACTCATGGAGTTGGATCAATGACAGTGGATGGACACACTTATATTAAGTTCAATTAATGATAGATTTTGCAGCAAAATGGATCTTTTCCTTCATTTTTCTCTGTTTTGGATAAAATAACCCTCAACTTTAATCTGAGCTTTAATGAACATCTGCCTAATTAGTCCATTAAATATAGGAAAGTACCTGATTTTCACTTAAAAATACAAAATACAGAGCATAATATCAGAGTAAATGGTGATAAATCACTAAAAGATTAAAAATAGGGAAAAATGAATTTGGGAACTGCTACAAAACTAGCACTGGACCTATATGGGTTAAACATAGGAAAACAGAAAAAAAAACAACAACTTTGGGAACTACTACAAAACTAACACTGGATTTTTATGGGTTAAATATAGAAAAATACCTGATTTTCACTTAAAAATACAAAATACAGAGGATCATACTAAAATAAATGGTGATAAATTACTTAAGAAAGGTTAAATAGAGAGAAAAATTCATTTGGGAACTGCCATGAAAGCAGCACCGAGTCTTTATGGATTAAATATAGGAAAATAGATGATTTTCACCAGGAAAAAATGGTAAAAAATAGAGAAAAATTCATTTGGGAACTGCTACAAAACTAGCACTGGGTCTATATGGGTTACACATAGGAAAATAGAGGATTTTCACCAGGAAAAATATGCAAAATTTGGAGGATAATATTAAAATAAATGGTGATAAATCACTAAGGAAAGGTTAAATAGAGAGGAAAATGTATTTGGGAACTGCCATAAAAGTCACACTGGGACCTTATGGGTTAATGAGTATCTACATAATTAGTACATTAAATATAGAAAAATACGGGATTTTTACTTAAAACTGCGAAAAACAGATCATAATATGAGAGTAAACAGTGATAAATCACTTAAGGAAGGATAAAAATAGAGAAAATTTCATTTGGGAACTGCCACAAAAGCAGCACCTGGTCTTTATGGGTTAAACATAGGAAAATAGATGATTTTCACCAGGAAAAAATACTAAATACAGACGATAATATCAGAGTAAATGGTGATAAATCACTTTAAAAAGATAAAAAAAATAGAGAAAAATTCATTTGGGAACTGCCACAAAACTAGCACTGGGTCTATATGGGTTACACATAGGAAGATAGCTGATTTTCACCAGGAAAAAAAAGCAAAATTCAGAGAATGATATTAAAATAAATAGTGAAAAATCACTTAGGAAAGGTTAAATGTATTTGGGAAGTACCATAAAAGTCACACTGGGTCCTTATGGGTTAATGGGTATTTACATAATCAGTACATTAAATATAGAAAATACCTGATTTTCACTTAAAACTGCAAAAAACAGAGCATAATATTAGAGTAAACGGTGATAAATCACTTAAAAAAGGTAAAAAAATTGAGAAAAATTAATTTGAGAACTGCCACAAAAGCAGCACTGGGTCTTTATGGGTTAAACATAGGAAAATAGATGATTTTCACCAGGAAAAAATACTAAATACCGAAGATAATATCAGAGTAAATGGTGATAAATCACTTATAAAAGGTTAAAAAAAAAAAGAAAAAAAAAAGAGAGAGAGACAGAGAGAGAAAAATTCATATGGGAGCTGTGACAAAAGCAGCACCGGGTCTTTATGGGTTAATAATCAGGTAGAAGAAGAAAGTTAAAGCTGTGCTAATGCATGTCAGTAGATGCAAAATGAACTCATCCAGACAGGAGATAATGAAAGTGCTCTTTTCAGGATGATGACGCATCAGGCTGAATCATTTAATGAGCATGAAAATGACATGAATCATAGTGTGTGGCCTCCACTGTCTGTAGATGTCAAACCAGGACTGAGTGATTGATTGTTTATTTCGAATATCAGCATTTAAAACCAATACAACAAGAAAAAACAAAAGAAAAAAGAAAACGTATTTGAAAAGCAGGATGAAGTTCAACTTACATACTCCCGCTCCTTTACCCTATCGTTTTACTGACCATAAATTCTCATGTTAGCTCCACAAAGTAACTTAACAAATCAAACAAATAACAAATAAAAACAAATAAATTCTGACTAAACCTGCGCAAAACATGAAAATGCTAAACATACCAAAAAATAAACTGTCTATTTCATAACAGTATTATAAAAAAAAACAAACACCTACAGAGTAAAAAACAGTGTCAATTTAACTCTTAGAGAGTTGAATTTAACTCTGTTTCAGATAACATTTGGTCCCACGTAGAATTAGAGTTAAATTTACTCTATGGTCAGTGTCAAATATTCAGAGTTAATTCTACTCAATTCAGTGTCAAAACTAGAAAAGCACTCGGAGCGCAGACCTCCGCCAAGGCACATCAGTCCCCAACAACTTCAAAGTGCAAAAAATAACATTAAATTATGAAAATATTTACATTTACAAACTATCCTGTAACAATAAAATGTGAACAAATATGAACCTGAAATGTATAAAGAAAATTAAGCACAATTTTAACCATTTTAACTCTTTTCTGCCTGTTCCTCAGTGTTTAGTGTCTTGTAGATCTGATCCGTAATGCACATGTAGAAATGATAAGATGAGGCAGAATGTTGTTAAAATTACACTTATTTTCTTGAGAAATTTCAGTTTTTTCAGGTTATTCACATCTTTTTTGTTTGGATAGTTTATAAAAGTAAGTATTTTCATCATTTAATGGGTTTTTTTTTTGCACTTAAACAAAGACAATAATTTGTAGTTGTCATTACACTGGTCGACAACAAATTTATTGTTGAAGTTTTTTGAGCTGATTTAGGATAATTTTGGTGTGCGGAATCCAAAAATCACATTAATTTTGCTCAATCAGGTCAACTTTCTGAACTATGCTACATATTGGCTTTTTAACATTTTTGCTTACATTTATGGGCATTTTCACATCATATGATACACAATTCTTTCATATTTCTTGCAATAAACGAGTTCTGAAGATTTTACTTTTGCCAATTTATGATTAATGTTTTTTTTTTTAATATTACAGGTGAATGAAATGGCTTCGACTAGAAGATCTTGCAAAAATAAGCCTGACGTATTCTGCTACATCTGCGGTGAATACACCATTGTACCTAACAGGAATCAAGTCACAAGTTTCATAAAGTGTACTTACCAATCTTATTTTGGCATTAATTATTATATTTTGAGAGAAGATCAAATTTTTCAAAATCAAATTAGCCAAAAAACCTGACCTGATTGAGAAAAACAGATGTCATTTTTGGATTTAGCGGTGCAAAATGCTCCTAATTCAGTTGAAAAAAACCTAGACAACTTGCAAAAAACATTTTTTTGTAACCCAGTGTTATTTATCGGTTATTCCACAGGTGTCAAACATGCGGCCCGGGGGCCAAATCCAGCCCGCCAAAGGATCCAGTCTGTCCCGTAGGATGGATTTGTGAAATGCAAAAATTACACTGAAGATATTAACAAGCGAGGTTTGTTGAGCCGCATTATGTAATATTATTTTGTATATTAATTTGGATTGTTATTACATAATGAACCATATTATTACATTTTTTTTTTTTAAATAAAAATGTGTCAAGTGCATTTTGTAATAAATTTCTCAAATTGTAATAACTTACTACATAATGTGAAAAAATTTACTACATAATGCATCGAGGTAGTTTATTACAAAATTTGTCAGTTACGTAATGCGGCTTTATTACAAGACGACGTGACCTTCTTATTACATTTTGAACTTTTATTACATGATGGGAATTTATTACATAATGTGGCTCAACAAGGATGTCAAAATCATTTTAATTCAGATTCCACATACAGACCAATTAGATATCACGTAGGTCAGACCAGTAAAATACTATCATATTAAACCTATAAATAATGAAAAGAGCCAATTTTCTCTTTGTTTTAGTGTAAAAAAGTAAAAATTACATGAAAATGTCGATATTAACAAACTATTCTTTTACCAAAAATGTGACTAACCTGAAATGTCTTAAAATAAATAAATACAATTCTACCAATATTCTGCCTATTATTAAATGTTTTGTGCATTTTTAATTGTAATGTAAGTTGTAATGCACATGTACGGGAGTGTATTGCATTTACACAAAAAAATAAATTTGGCTCTGTTTTTCGGAAATAACGAGATAATTATCTCGTTAATTCAGAAAAACAAAGACAAATTTAAATTGTTTTCAGAAAACAGTATCTTAATTCAGAAAAACAGAGCCAATTTTTTTTTTTTACTTATTTTTTCTCGTAATTATGAGATAATTATCTCGTTAATTCAGAAAAACAGAGCCGAATTTATTTTTTTGTGTGAATGCAATACGCTTCTGTACACATGTATAAAGGATAAACTAGTAATCTGAGGCATAATATTGTTAAAATTACACTTGTTTTTCTTCAGATGTTTCCAGTGGTTCATGTTATTCAGATTTTCATAGATGTAAATATTATCAGAATTTAATTTTAGCTTTTCCACTGTTATTATTTTACTGCTCCGGCCCATTTGAGATCATATTAGACTAAATGTGGCCCCTGAACTAAAATGAGTTTGACACCCCTGCACTAAGGTTATTACCAAATAGTATTTCTATCAGTGTCCTATAAAGGCTTAATTCTGCAGTTTACCCTCCATATTTTTGGTCTTTGGTCTTGCAAAAATTACACTGAAAATATTAACAATCAAGGATATCAAAATGATTTTAATTCAGATTCCACATACGACCGATTAGATCTCAAGTCGGTCAGACCAGTAAAATACTATCATATTAAACCTATGAATAATGAAAACAGCCAGTTTTCTCTTTGTTTTAGTGTAAAAAAGTAAAAAATTACACAAAAATGTCGATATTAACAAACTATTTTTTTTTACCAAAAATGTGAATAACCTGAAATGTCTTAAGATAAGTAAATACAATTTTACCAATATTCTGCCTATTATTAAATGTTTTGTGTATTTGTAATTGTAATGTAAGTTGTAATGCACATGTACGGAAGTGTATTGCATTTACACAAAAAAATAAATTCGGCTCTGTTTTTCGGAAATAGCGAGATAATTATCTTGTTAATTCAGAAAAACAGAGACAAATTTTTTTTTTTAACTTACTTTTTTCTCGTAATTATGAGATAATTATCTCGTTAATTCAGAAAAACAGAGCCGAATTTATTTTTTTGTGTGAATGCAATACGCTTCTGTACACATGTATAAAGGATAAACTAATAATCTGAGGCATAATATTTTTAAAATTACACTTGTTTTTCTGAAGATGTTTCCAGTTGTTCATGTTATTCAGATTGTTGTAGACGTAAACATTATCATAATTTAATTTGACTTTTTTCACTGTTATTATTTTACTGGTCCGGCCCTTTTGAGATCAAATCAGGCTGAACGTGACCCCTGAACTAAAATGACTTTGACACCCCTGTTTTAAACCATGATCTTGCTAAATGAGGGAATATGTTTTGGAAGGATGGTGTTTATCCTCCAGTACAGTTCACAGATTATAGAACCAATGCCGTGGAACAATGCTGGTGTTATGAGAGCACATGGTGGACCCACACTTCAGTAGAATATCTGATGTTCTGCATTTGGAGTTCAAATGTGACACTGAGCTGCTGAGCACAGGAGATACTGTAGTTCCACACACCGATAAACCACTCCAAAAACTAAAAGACAAATATTGACCCAGGAATCCATTTCACCTTCCTGCTGACAGTTAATGAGCCCGTTTACATGACCATAAAAATCCGATAACTGGGAGTAATCAGATAATTATAATTAATCAGGTTTGATGCGTTGACATGCACTTCAGAAATGTGATCATCAAAAAAAAGCCTGCTTTAGACGTTCCAGTTCGTTACTGGATTTCTTTCAGAGTACATACGTATATTGTGATGGAAGATTGTCCTCTGCTCACATTTCACTACATCACTTTTATTTTTTACATATTTAATCCATAAAGACCCAGTAATGCTTTTGTGGCAGTACCCAAATTATTATTTTTTGTCTATTTTTAACTTTTCCTAAGTCATTTATCACCATTTCATCTAATATTATGCTCTGTATTTCACATTTTTCAGTGAAAATCCACTATTTTTTTCCACTTTTTTATTGGTATTTAAGTTTTACATAACAAACATGAATCAAAACAACATAAACACTCATACACACACCCTTTCACACCATGTAGACTTGCACCAGAAAATCCACTATTTTTCTATGTTTAATTCACTGATCATGTAGATCAGAGGTGTCAAACTCATTTTAGTTCAGGGGCCACATTCAGCTAAATTTGATCTGAAGTGGGCCAAACCAGTAAAATAATAACAAAATAACCTATAAATAATGTCAACTCCAAAATTTTCTCTATGTTTTAGAGCAAAAAAAGACAAATTAAACAATGAAAATGTTTACATCTACAAACTATCCTTTCAAACAATGTGAGTAACAGGAACAAACAGAAAAAAATAAGTGTAATTTTAACAAGATTCTGCCTCAGTTTATCATTTCCACATGTACATTATAACTTACAGATCACTACAAATACACAAAACATTTAATATCAGGCAGAAGATTGTTAAAATTGTACTTACTTTTCGTAAAACATTTCAGGTTGTTCATATTTGTTCAGGTTATTCACGTTTTTTTGTTAAATTATACTTTGTTTTAGTATAATTCATGTTTTGTAAATACATGAAAATATTGACATTTACAAAGAGAAAATTTTTGCGTTATCATTATTTATGTTATTATGATAGTATTTTACTGGTCCTGCCCACTTGAGATTGAATTGGTCTGAATGTGGAACCTGAACTAAAAGGATTAATATCTTAGTGCAATTTTTGCATTTCCCAAATTCATCCCAAGGGCCGGACTGGACCCTTTAGCGGGCCGGATTTCGCCCCCGAGCCGCATGTTTGACACCAGTGATGTAGATGTTCATTAAAGCTCAGATTAAAGTTAACCTGTATTTTTAAGATGTTATGTTTGTTATGTTTATGTTTATGTTTACGCATTTGGCAGACGCTTTTTTCCAAAGCGACTTACAGGGGAAAACCAATTAAATCACTCAATCAAATTTTATTTATATAGCGCCAGATCACAAAAAAAGTTATGTCTTGACATTTTATATATAGAGTTGGTCAAAACCAGACTCTAAGTCAATTTACAGAAACCCAACAGAATCCTCCAGGAGCAAACACTTGTGACTGGTGACAGTGGCGAGGAAAAACTTCCCTTTAACAGCAGAAACCTGGAGCAGACCCAGACTCCTGGAGGATGGACGTCTGCCTTGACCAGCTGGGGTTAAAGAGAGAGAGTAAAGAAAGAGAAAAAGAGAGTGATAGAGATAGAGACTGGGGGAGAGGGGGGGAGTAGGGGGAGACACATGGAGGCGGTTGAGGATAAGTGAGTGGTGATGATGAGGGCAGGGAAGAGGCCGGACCACCGCAGCAGGTCCAGAGATAATCGTGAAAGAATCTGTGGTTGTCCTGGGAAAAACCTTATTAGAATATTTAAAATGGAATGTTGAAAGTGCTAGGACAGGAGGTGCTCTCGGAAGAGCTGGGTCTTCAGGAGCTTCTTGAAGATAGGCAGGGATGACTCTGTTCTTGTAGCACTTGGTAGAGCGTTCCACCAACGTGGAACGACCCATGAAAAGAGCCTGGATTGTCTTGTAAGATACAAGAAAAATATCAATGAAATTCCAAAAACAGACTGTGATTTACATGTCAAATGTAAAATAACATGGAAAAAACTGTAACTGTGAATAACCATAAAATTTCCATTTTTAAAATAATTTTTTTTTTCTTTTTTCACAGAAAAATACAGTTAAAATACATTTGCAAATGTATCGTAATTTCACAAATATTTCTTTTCTATTTATAAGATTAAACTGTTAATTTAAAATTTAATACTGTAAAATAAATAAATAAATGAATGAATAAATAAAATTACTGACAATAAACCGTAAAAGAAGTATTTGTTCTGTAAGTTTAACAAGACTTGTTTGTTAATTGACAAATATCTTGTGTAATTACGGGAGGTTTCACAACAAAAATGTTGAATAAATGTATTTTTGTGAATGTATAACATATATAAGCACTGATAAACTGTCCAAATACAGTTTTTATCAGTGGATTGTACAACTTAGTCTCATTGAAAATTATTTAGATAGATAGATAGATAGATAGATAGATAGATAGATAGATAGATAGATAGATAGATAGATAGATAGATAGATAGATAGATAGATAGATAGATAGATAGATAGATAGATAGATAGATAGATAGATAGATAGATAGATAGATAGATAGATAGATAGATAGATAGATAGATAATTTGATTGTTTTAGTACATGAAAATATTCTTTATTAAACATTAAAAAGAAAAAAAAAATATGCAAAATCTCATGTAAAGTCAGGGCAAAAAACTGTATTTTAATTATGGAAAATTACCGTATTTTTATGAGATGGTTATTTTCCGTTATTTAACAGTATTTTTTCGGCACCCCTGCTGCCGGAATAATACCTTTTTTTTTTTTTTTTTTTCACGTTTTTTTTTCTTTTCTTTTGGAGTCTAAAATAAAGTAGTTAAATAAGGGAAAATAACCATCTCATAAAAATACGGCAATTTTCCATAATTAAAATACAGTTTTTTGCCCTAACTTTACATGAGATTTTGCATATTTTTTTTACTTTTTAATGTTTAATAAAGAATATTTTCATGTACTAAAACAATCAAATTATCTATCTATCTATCTATCTATCTATCTATCTATCTATCTATCTATCTATCTATCTATCTGCTGTGATTATACAATACATCAAATACTAAAAGCTTTGCAGCAGTGGCTGTTGACCGTGTTTCTTCTGAAGTAAACCCCTCAGTTATTTACACTTTGAACACAAGTTTTCTGCTATTTTTAATTTCTGTTTGAATCCCCAGCTCATTTTTGTTCCTCTTTGAATCCCTGTCCAAGAGGGAGGTTTAAACTTGTTGCTTTCTCTTCTTTCCTAAAAAGACACTGAAGTCCAAAGACACTCGATTTGTTTTGTAAATGCAACCGGGAGTAGACTTTCTCTGATTTTTCATGGACTGTATTGTGGCGCTGCAGGGTATGTGGTTCATTTCTAAGAGCTGGAATGTGTCTAAAGCATGACTCCGCTCTGTACCTGGCGCGCCCACTCGAGGCCAAATGCATTCAGACTCCTGGTGAGGCTCACCTGGGTAAATTGGAGACAGTCCTCCTTGCACTCCTTTATTCACTTCTGATGCTCAAACCCAAAAAGTCATTGATCAAGGGAGCAGTGGAAACTTGTTTAAAATAAAAATAGAGCCTCTCTGGTGCAGAAGCTCCCCCCAACTAAATATATTTCAGGGTCGGTGTCACGACTACAGCCGCCACTGCAATGCAAAAAAGGGAAAAGCGAGAACGAGCGTCAAGAAAGAAGGGATGGGGGGGGGGTTTATGATAGGGTTTGCTGAAGGAAGTAGCTGAAATATACATCACAGTGTACTATTCTTTTGAGATCCCACTGCAGTCTCAGGAGGTGCAGGGGTGGGAGAATGGAAAACATGCTCTTTAGTCACAGAGAGATGAAACTCAAACACTGCACGGTGAGAGATGGCAGGGATACAACAGCGGAAACTGTCTTAATGCAGCGGTGTGTTAGGTAGTAGCGTGAATTTCAATCACAGCGCCGACTGAAATTAATCAGGGACGTGGAGGGCTCTTGACGATTCCAGCAAAAGTGAATAAGATCACAGGAACGTCACAGTGCTGCGTATTACAGGATCAGGGTTAGACAATAACATAATCTGCTGCCGGGTATGAAGCATTATTATGAATAACAATGTCTGTGAGTGTGCATGTCTATACGTGCGAGCGTGCGTCCGTGAATAGTCGTTTTTTTGTTAATTGGAAGGCACGGCTCATGAGCTTACACCTTGTCAGATGTGCTCATTTATCAACACACTCCTCCAAAATGCACAAACACACTTTGGGAGATATATGCACTGTCATGTTAACCCGTCCGTCTGCTTCTCTGTGGCTTCGTCTACTCCCTCGCCTGTTTGTCGGCCTGTATGCGTGTGTGTGACTTGGTAAAAAAAAAACGCCGGCGCTGCTCTGCTCTGTATTCCCGACTCCCCACCGTGATGCAGAGGCTCCAGACTGAGCTATGACTCATCATGGACTCTCAGCGAGATCTCTGAGGTCAGACACAAAAGAATACAGGCAGACAGAGTTGCAGCACAGAAACATACCAAAGAGGACCGCCGGGATGAACATAGGCTTGAAATGCACCACCGGGTCGCCACCATCCTGCTAAAAAAAAAAAAAAATAGGACCAGTGGCCCTGTAGCTTACCGGCCAAATGAAAAGCTTTGGGAAATGTATCCCGATGCCATTTATTAACACCCAGTTCTGTGTATTTATTCTATTACAGAAATAGCCCATGTTTTGGTCATATTCCAATCAGATCTGTAAAAAATTCAAATTCTAACTTGATATCATTGATACTGATTTATTGGATCAATCCACTTCCTATCTGTTATAATGGGAAAATTTTTCAAAGTCGCACCAAATCCAGAATCAGACCTGGATCGAAATAATTTCAATACCTTGTGTTGACATCATCATAAAGAAGCTGTATACCAAGTTTGAAGTCAATCAGAACTGGAGTTTAGGAGAAGAAGACGATTGAAAGTTTTGTAATGGACGACAGACGCCGCCTCTGGATGCCACAAGACAACAATAGCTTACGGCCCGTCAGCTGGTAAGCTAAAAAAACCATCCCCCCCTCTATTTTTTGAGAAATCGCACCCTGGCAATAACCACTATGAAAACTAGAAAAGCACTCGGAGAGCGTAGACCTCCGCCAAGGCAGATCAGTACCCCCCCCCCCCCTCCCGATCACCACCAAAATTTAATAATTTGTTCCTTGTGCCAGTATCAACATTTTCTGAAATTTTCATCCAAATCCATCCATAACTTTTTGAGTTATCTTGCACACGGACAGACAAACAAACCAACGCCAGCAAAAACATAGCATCCTTGGCGGAGGTAAAAATACCCTCTGCCATAGTATGCAGCTGAATAGAAAGACGTAGAAATGGAACACACAGAGAAAACTGGGTTTAATATGCAGGTAAAGTCTGCATCCAGCAGCTGCAGCAAACTGAGCAAAGAAATGGGATAAATAACTAAAATAAGTTAGTAAAGTGCAATGTCAATATTTGTTATTGAGATCAGTGACGGCGACAGGAACAAAGCTGTTGTTATAACGCTGTGTCCTGCACCTTGGGACTAAAGAACCTTCGTCCAGAGGAAAGGAGCTGAAATTCACCTCGTAAAGTCATCTCCCCATCAGGGCTGTACTGTAGAAATTTACACTGGATATCATTTATATTTACACAATTATTCCATGGATCCACTTCCTATCTCTTATAATGGAGAAATTTTTCAAAGTCGCACCAAATCCAGAATCACATCCGGATCCAAATAATTTCACTAACTTTTGTTGACATCATCATAAAGAAGCTGTATACCAAGTTTGAAGTCAATCGGAATTGTAGTTTCGGAGAAGAAGACGATTGAAAGTTTTGTAACGGACGATAGATGATGACGACAAACAACGACGACAGACGATGACGACAGACGATGACGACAGATGGTGACGACAGATGACAGACAATGATGACAGACGATGACGGCAGACGACAGACGATGACGACAGACGACGACGACAGATGATGATGACAGACGACGACGACAGACGATGACGACACACGACAGACGATGATGACAGACGATGACGACACACGACAGACGATGATGACAGACGATGACGACACACGACAGACGATGATGACAGACGATGACGACACACGACAGACGATGACGACAGACGATGACGGCAGACGATGACGACAGATGATGACGACAAACGACAGATAATTACGGCAGACGACGACAGACGACGACAGACGACGACAGACGACAACGACGACGACGACAGACAATGAGGACAGACAATGACGGCAGATGACAGACGATGACGACAGATGATGACGCCGGACGCCACATGACGACAATAGCTTACAGTCTGTCAGCCGGTAAGCTAAAAATAACACACCCCCCTCTGTTTTTTGAGAAATCACACCTTGACAATAACCACTATGAAATCTAGAAAAGCACTCAGAGAGCGCAGACCTCCGCCAAGGCAGATCAGTGCCCCCCCCTCCCGATCAACACCAAAATTTTGTCATTTGTTCCTTGTGCCAGTATCAACATTTTCTGAAATTTTCATCCAAATCCGTCCATAACTTTTTGAGTTATCTTGCACACAGACAGACAAACAGACAAACCAACGCCAGCAAAAACACAACCTCCTTGGCGGAGGTAAAAATACCCTCTGCCATAGTATGCAGCTGAATAGAAAGACGTAGAAATGGAACACACAGAGAAAACTGGGTTTAATATGCAGGTAAAGTCTGCATCCAGCAGCTGCAGCATCAAAGGTCAAAACTACCTGAACTTTTCCGATAAATAATCCTCACCTATTATTCGTTTCACACCTCACATCAAAACTACAGCTGCCGCCCGTCGATCATCGCCCTAGAACACAATCAGACAGTCGTACAGCACGGCGGCGTTATCAGAAATACAAAAAAATGCTTGTTACATAAACAAGCTCAGATCCTGCTTCCAATTTGAGCCCAATTACATGGTGCTCATAGGCCATAGGGAGAAACACAGATCTGAGGACAGATTACGGATCGCTGCTGCATGCCCAGTATGGGGGCTCTCAATAGAGGCTAAATGCTGCCATTCTGCTGTGATCTTGCAGATGGGCAAAGTGGGAGGCAGATAGAGGTGTGTGTGTGTGTGTGTGTGTGAATGAGTGTGTGTGCAGGTGATACAGGCTGTGGGTTTTTGTTCATCTGTTGTGGATCCACATGACAAGGAACCATATTAGATACGATTTTGTGGGAAAGAGTCCCCATCTGATAAGACTGTTGTGGTTGATTGTGTAGAACTGAATAAGTGAAGGCGGCAGAGATTGAGAGACTACATCCTCAGGTTGCAGTAACCTGGTTAGCGGCTACATTTTATACTTTAATCCGGTTACACAGCCTGAATCAAGTCACTGGGATTTTTTTTAATGTAACATGATGATGCAAGTTTGATTGGTTGCGCTCAGAGAAGAAAAGAAAAAAAGAAACCCCATTGGCACAATTATCTACATCAACTCAGCCGGTATTCGGTCTAATGCAATGATCCAAACAGTCTGTTATGACGAAACTGGGAAAAACAATCCAAATGTTGCTGCTAATGTTGTCTACAAAGCTTTTTTTTTTTTTAGGTTTCTTTGTATCAAATAGTTGTGTTTGCCAGAAAAAAATGTGCAAAATGATACATATTCTATAATCCCTTTAACTCAGTGTTTTTCAACCTTGGGGTCGGGACCCCACGTGGGGTCGCCTGAAATTCAAATAGGGTCGTCTGAAATTTCTAATAAGTGATAAAAAATCAAAATTTACTAATAAAAATTTACATAATATCGCCTAAATGTTGCCTAAAATTAACGTTTATTTGCAACATATTGTAGCAAACTATTACACAATCAAAAACAAATTAATTTTAGCAAATAAAATGTCTTCGTTTTGAATGTCTGGGGTTGCCTGAAATTTCTAACAATTAAAAAAAATGAAAAAATTAAAACTTACTAATAAAAATTTACATTATATAGTCTAAATGTTGTCTAAAATTAACATTTATTTGCAACAAAGTTTAGCAAACTGTTACATGATCAAAAACAAATTAATTTTAGCAAATAAAATGTCTTCGTTTTGAATGTCTGGGGTTGCCTGAAATTTCTAATTATTAAAAAAATTAAATAAATAAATAAATAAATAAATAAAATATTAAAACTTACTAATAAAAATTTACAGTATATAGTCTAAATGTTGTCTAAAATTAACGTTTATTTGCAGCAAAGTTTAGCAAACTATTACATGATCAAAAACAAATTAATTTAACCAAAAAAAATGTCTCTGTTTTGAATGTCTGGGGTCACCAGAAATTTATGATTTTAAAATGGGGTCACGAGCCAAAAAAGGTTCTGAACCACTGTTATATAATGCAAATTTTTATTAGTAAGTTTTAATTTTTTATCAATTGCTGGAAATTTCATGTGACCCCAAGACTGAAAAACACTGAATTATGCTGTCAATGATACAATGACAAAACCTTAAAGCAGTTAAATAAAGTTTAATTCGTCTCTTTATGAGAACACACACACAAGTCTCCAGTCTTGGGTAAATATTAATTAATAGTGACTGACAAAAAAAAAAAAAAAAAGAACTGAGGGAATAATCAAAATAGAGGAGATACTTTAGAAAACAGGAAGCAGACTCCTACAAAGATGAGTGGCACTTATTTAAATGCAGCTGAGTTATTATTATTATTATAAATTATTCAAATATAGACTGAATCATATAGGGGTGAAACTGCACCGGCGCTGAGAGTGCTCAAGTATGAGTACCTGCAAACTGCTCTCAGCTTTAGCGCGTCAGCTAAAAATATCGTTACTCGCTTCTTACGGCTCATTCTGTGTCAATCAGATTTCCTTGTAATTTGCAAATTTGGACCGTTGGGACCATTACCCTGCAAATTGAATTTCAGTCAAACCTTTTAAACAGCAGCCGTTTAGTCCACTATGTTTAACACACTCCCTAGTTATTATTAATGCTGTTACTTCTACTCAGTCAGGGTTTCCCAAAGTGAAGTCTAAGGACTGCCAAGGCTACATGGGTTTATTATATAGTTAAATAGATACACTGTAAGCCCAGACTTTGTATTTACTAAAATGCTTTAATTACAATGCACTTAAATGATTTAAGTTTTATCACATTACTATAAAATGTTCAGTATATTCTACTAATTTGTAGACATAGTCGAAAGTACAAAAAAGTTTAAGTTGAATGGATTTAAATCACTAAGTTTTAGTCATGACCACACCTTTTTATCTCTGCATTGCATTGTGGGTATTGGGCATGTTGTTAAAAATGTGTTCTTTTTCTGTGCAGAGGTTCAGCGGGGTTGTGGTGTTAGTGTTAATTTGGATTTAATGTGTGTATGTCAGTGTTTATTGGCCTTTTTATGTTTGTTTTTGTATTTCTGTAGACCTGCACCACGAGTTAGAGCCAGAGGAAGAACAATAGCTTTCCTGTTCAACCCATATAGAGGTTGTTCAATGAAAACCTTTAAACCCTGCCAAAATTAAAGCATTTCCTGACCTGGCAAATTACACTGAGCTAACTTCCGTCCATATTGCAGTATATTACAATTTATACTGCAAAAGATTTTCATTTAAATTAGCTTGAAATTGAGTCCCATGAACTGATGACAATAAGTTAATGATTATACAAAGCAACTGACCTTGCAACAAATTTCAAGTTAAAATAACTTGGCATTTAGTGTGTTGTACTTAAAATAGCAATTCTGCTCAAATCAAGCATTTAAGTTTAATACACTCAAGTTGTCATTACTCATTACTTAAATTTTTTAAGGTAACCGGTTTACTCAAATTTTTTAAGTAAACTCAACTTATCCGGTCTTACAGTGTAGGTAGAGGTTTCTATTATTTGTACTAACAGAGTGTTTTTCAACCTTGGGGTCAGGTCCCCACGTGGGGTCGCCTGAAATTTCTAGTAATTGATAAAAATAAAAAGTTACTACTAAAAAATATATGATGAGTTGACAGAGACAATCACAATCCATAAGACATGACAAACTATGAAGCTGAAACTGAAGCACTGTGGTTCTGTTTATCTGTCAAATGTTCGTTGTGGTCAGTTTCAGATGCTGCAGCTCTTTCATAATTCATAGTTTGAGTTCTTGTTTGTTCAGTATTAATTGTCAGCCTTGGAAATCCAAGCTGGACTGACTGTACATATCCTGACCAAGGAAAATCAAATTCTCACTTTGTGCAGTAATCTACACCTGGCTTTTCTGCCTCCGTCCATAATAATATACATTATATAGACTAAATGTGGTCTAAAATTAATATTTATTTGCAGCATAGTATAGCAAACTACTACGTGATCAAAAACAAATTAATTTTCGCCAAAAAAAGACTGTTTTGTCTGGGGTCATCTGGCTTGAGAGTCCGCTGTAAAGTATCATGAGAAAACTTTTGTTATGATGGGGCGCTATATACAGGGTGACCCAAAAAAACGGGAATTTTTGAAGTGCGTATTGGCAGACATGAGCAAGTGGCAGCACTGCCAGACAGTGACCTTGAGCAAGTAAACACACCCCCATTTTAGTAACCATTGGCGGCTGTGCGAGAATTGTTCGGTAACTGTGTGATCTCAAGATTCGGTAACGTTCCCTGGCCCCCTAGATCGCCAGATTTGTCCGTTTGTGATTTTTTCTTGTGGGGCTATCTCAAGAGTAAAGTGTACACGACTCGACCAAGAACTCTGGATGAGTTAAAACAGAGAATTCAGGATGAAATTCACAGTATCCCAGCTGAGACGTTGCAGCGGTCAATGAGGAATCTCAACAGCAGTTTTCAAGAATGCATTCGTACAGGAGGACGCCATCTACAGGAAGGAATTTTTAAAAAATGAAAATTCCATCATTGTTTCTTAAATGGCGTGTTTTAAGGTTTCAATTACTATGAATAAAATATTTTTCTTCCATCACTCTTGGTTTTATTGGACTGTTAAAAAGTTCCCATTTTTTTGTGTCACCCTGTATAAATAAAATTCGGTTGATTTTAGAGCCGAAACAATTAATCAACTCAAAGTGATAAAAAAAAAAAAAAATCATTCAACCATAATTCTCCTGAATCAAAGCTTTGTTTCCTTCATTTCTCTGCTGTTAAACATTGGTTCCACTGTTGTGTTTCACACGGATGCTTATTGTGACGCACAAAGAAGCTTCAATCCAGGAAAACTGCAATAGAATATCTGCCTTCATTCAATTCGAGTCAATTAATCGAATCATGAATTTTTGCATTCGCTTCAAGCACCTAATCGATTAATCGGTTGCAGCTCTAGTTGATTTATTGACATAAGACGCTTGCATATGGTCACAATAACATAGGTTATAAATTTGGGTGAAATCCTCACCTGTAATGAATGTATCACCATAGATAATGGGTGGAGATTGCTTTGAAAACACTTAAACCAGCCCGCCTACAGGTCCAATCTGGTCCGTGGGATGAATTTGGAAAATACAACAATTACACTGAAGATACACTTATTTTAGTTCAGGTTCCACATTCAGCCCAGTTTAATCCAAAGTGGGTCAAACCAGTCAAATACGATTACAATAACCTTTTTAATTTAATAATAATATTTTTCTCTGAGTGGCATTACAAAAAGGAAAATTACTTGAAAATGTTTACATTTACAAATTATTCTTTCCCAAAAAATGTGAATAATCTGAACAAATATGAACAACTTGAAATGTCTTAAGATCTTAAGAGAAGCATAATTTTCACAATATTCTGTCTGTTATTAAATGTTTTGTGTCTTTGTAGATCCACTGTGATCTGTAAGTTATAATGCACATGTATAAATGATAAACTGAGACATAATATTGTTAAAACTGCACTTATTTTTCTTAGTAAATTTCAGTTCGTTCATGTTATTCACATTTTTTAAAGGATAGTTTCTAGATGTAAACATGTTTAAAAATGTTATTTTACTTTTTTCACTCTAAAACCTAGATAAAAGTCTGGAGTTGACATTTATAGTATATTATTATGTTATTATTTTATTGGTCTGGCCCACTTCAGATCATATTGGGCTGAACTTGGCCCCTGAATTAGAATGAGTTTGACATCCCTGATTTAAACCATCTACATGTGTAATTAATTGTTTGATATGATAATTTTCTGCAAATTCCCATTGATTTAAAGGCTGAAAATGAAATTGCATTGCTACATACTGTAGTGCAACTTCACTTTACCTACTGCACATACAGCGTCAGCCCATTTGAACATCATCACACACAAAAACAGAACGCTAATTGATAACATTAATGATAACTCAGCCACAATAAGCATTTCCCGCATCGTGCTAACATGAAGTCTGCATGTACAATGGGCTCATCTAAACTGGAACACAGCCATGTTTGTTCTTAATTACAGCCGTGTTATTCCTGCGATGTACGCTATAAACACAGCCTCCGTTCAGATAAATCTAAACTGCTAATAAAAAAAGAAATTACATGCTCTTTGAAGAAAAAAATTGCCATTAGCCGAGTCTTACAAAGACACATGTATAATGTATAACCACATTTGTTTTTGCATTTCAGATACATTGTTTTCCTATCATTCATTTCCTGCTGGGAAAGACAAAGACAAGTTCTGCAACCAAATGAGGCGCCGAAAGCAAATGTGTGTCCAATAATCAACCTATGAAGGGGTAAAAACCACAGAACACATTAAAAATATGATTCTGTCCTTCATCCAGCCCATAAGATGAATTTGTCAAATGCAAAAATTAAACTCTAATCAACACTTGGCTTTTCTGTCGCTGTCCATAATATTATACATTATATAGTCTAAATGTTGTCTAAAATTAACATTTATGTGCAACATAGTACAGCAAACTATTACATGATCAAAAACAAATAATTTTGGCCAAAAAAAAAGTCTCTGTTCCAAATATCTGGGGTTGCCAGAAATTTGTGATGTTAAAACAGGGTCACGAGCCAAAAAAGGTTGGAAACCACTGGAATAATTACAGCATATTAGTGACTCCCTTTGTACTGTGCACTACTGATGAATACAATAACACTCACTGACTAATGCATTTAGACATAAAGCTCATAAGAAGTCAAAGTCTGCATGTTTGTCACGATCTGCAGAATATAACTCACGCTAGATTTAAATATTTAAGCCCAGGGGAAGAAGATTAAAGTAATGAAGGCATGTTATCATCAGTAGGTGAGGAAGACGAGGTGTATTTCATCAAATGTATTTGATGCATCTTTTCTGATGCAAGTTTTGCATGAGAAAAATGTGAAAATAACTCAATTCTAGACAACTTTTATAGGTAAAAACTGCATATTTGAGGCATGTTTTTTCTGCCTTTTTGTTTTTAAACCTTTTTTGGCTCGTGACCCCATTTTAACATCACAGATTTCTGGTGATATATTCAGATATTCAAAACAGAGACATTTTTTTTCTTGGAGATGTCTTCGTGGGGCAAGGCGGGCAAAGAATTATCTGTTTGGTCCAGTTTTCTGACTCCAACTGTGTCTGGGGAGTAGGGGTGCGTATTGGCAAGAATCTGGCGATACAATACAAATCATAATACTAGGATCATTATATGATATATCACAATACTGTTAAAAAGGCAATTTTTTGTTTGTTTCTCGTTTTTTAATGAGGGGGCGGCTGTGGCTCAGGTGGTAGAGCGGGTCATCCAATAACCGAAGGGCTGGCAGTTTGAATCCCGCTCTGTCCTAGTCAGTCTGTTGTGTCCTTGGGCAAGACACTTCACCCTCCCTGCCTCCAGTGCCACCCACACTGGTGTATGAATGTTTGGCGGTGGTCGGAGGGGCCGTAGGCGCAAACTGGCAGCCATGCTTCTGTCAGCCTGTCCCAGGGCAGCTGTGGCTACAGATGTAGTTTACCACCACCAGAGTGTGAATGTGAGAGCGAATGAATAATGGGTTAATAATGTAAAGCGCTTTGGGTGTCTAGAAAAGTGCCATATAAATCCAATCCATTATTATTATTATTATTATTATTATTATTATTATTATTATTATTATTATTATTATTTCCTTGAAGAATTAAATTACACCAGAAATATGCACAAATACTAAACACATTTTTATTTGATCAGAACAGGATCTAATGCTATATCACAAAATGTTCCTGTGTTAAAGCTTAAATTATGTTTTACAGACATTAAAGTTTAACCCTTTCATGCATAGCAGTCACTCCAGTGGACAGTTCTTCTCCAGTTGTTCTCTTGTATATTCATGGGTTTTGTTGTTTTAGTTCCATATCAGCCAACACAGTGGACACTTATGCACCGTCCCATAATAATACACTGGCATTCATACCATTACTACATCTTTGCTGTTCTTAATAAACCTGATCTGCACTAACATGTTTGAGTGGAAATCGCTTATTTGTTAGACACAAAGGTTTTTTTGCATGTTTTCTCCATGAAGTGAGTAATAACTAGCATTAGAATATGTTAAAATGGGAGAAAACATCAGATTTGCAGCATTAAAAATGTTTTTATTTCATTGTTTTCATATTACTTTCTCACAGAACAGGATTTGCCATTTTTAAAATGCAATAGGCCAATAATGTAATATCTGGCCAATAACGTAATAAAAGTTCTGAACCAATAACGTAATAGCTTTTGGCCAATAATGTTATAACTTATTACGTTATTGGCTTATTACATTTTAAAAATGACAAATTTACTACGTTATCGGCCGTTGTTGCGATTCTTTATAAAACTCGGGACTTGTTAAGCAAAAAATGTTTGCATATGTTGTACTGTTCACTTGTAATGCCATATATGTCATACTGTGTGGAAATATGGGGCAATGTGTATAAAACTAATTTAGACCCGATAATTAAACTCCAAAAAAAAGCTATTAGAGTCATAAACAAAGCTGGTCAAGTAATCCGCTTTTTGTAGAATCTGGTTTACTAAAAATTTTTGATATTGTATATTTAAAAACAATGGAATTTATGTTTCACGTTAAAAGTAAAAACCTTCCTTTTTGTATTCAGAAAATTTTTAAGTTAAGAGAAGGACATTATAATTTAAGAGGGATGTTTGTGTTTGAAAAATGTAAAGTAAGAACAAACGTTAAATATCACAGTGTTTCAGTTATTGGTGTCAAGCTATGGAACGAATTGAAGGATGAAGTGAAATTGTGTAGCTCACTGTTGAGTTTCAAAAAGAGTTTAGTTTGTCAAATTATGAAGGGCTATGAAAGTAATATGATTACAAAATGACTTATAACACTGAATGTAGTATAATTTGTGTTTAAGTATTTATCTGCTGCAACTTCAGGTGTGGACTAAGGATGTGAATAGGAGAAGCAGAAATAAGCCTCCGGCTTCAGCTTCTTCCTTTTTCAGTTACAAAATGTGTTAATTTTATGTTTGTTTGTTTTTTAATATGTATGTGTTTTGTTTTGTTGTTTTTTTTTAAATATGTATGTGTTTTGTATTTTGTATTTAACTGAAATAAACATTCATTCATTCATTATTATGTTATCGGCTGTTACTACATTATTGGCTTCTACAGATGTACATATGGCAAAAACTGACAATAAAGCTGACTTTGACTTTGACTTGAGAATAAAAACTTCAATATTATTTACATATTTACTTACTGAGCTTAACCAATAGCAACTCAGCAACAAGTGATCAACACAATGTATTTATTTTTGTAAGACTAAAAAATATTTTTTCCTGAATCACAACAGTTTGACCTTCTCCTTGTCTTTTTCCATTCATTTAATACCATTTCTTTCGCAGCCTGATTAGCTTAGCTTCTTTGTTTACAGCCATAGTAACACACTGATGATATATTCTTCTTGCACATTGACTTGAGATGCTGCAGGTGTTCTGGTACAGCCGGTGTACATACTGTACCCAGGTTTATTAGATCCACGCTGTACAGTGCAGCAGGCAATAAACTTATAGGACTGCTGAAATCTCACAGTCTGAAGGCACCTTAAGGGATTTTCTGTTTGACAACTGCAGCGAGGAAGTAGGTCTGTGAATGGAGGTAAGGTCAAGGTTCTGAAGAGGTAAGTGGCGCTATGTTGACTGAAGACACATGCTGCTAAGTGTGACACATGTGGCACCCAAGACTTATTAAAGGCCATAAAAAAGCACCCCCACAAAAACTTTTCATGTTATTAATGTTCTACTTTAGTTTTGGTTGTTTTTTCTGTGTGGCACTCACACCCATTTACCCGTTTTATCTAACAGTACTGTAGTTTCTGGTGCTAGACCTATTTACGCCATAAGACGGAAGTAGTGGCAGATGAGAAAAAGACTGACTCCAGCATTGCCAGATGTAAAGTAATTATCGGATTTGTACGATAATTTCACTCTCTGTAGGATAAATAATTCTAAAAATCCCATAATGTCCGATAATTTGACTCCGTACAGTAAATAACCATGGTGTTTTTATACCACCGTTTTCTTTTACATCCCTATGCAGAACAGGAATTGAATTTTTTTTTTTAAAAAAGCCCCCTTTGAGTCTTATGTGTGCACATGTCTGTTTTATACGACTGTATACAAGTAGTCAAGGAACTGCATTCCAGGCCGTTTCTGAGCCTGTAAGTCACAACTTCAAACCGTGACTCAGGACTTTGTAGCGTTCCAGGCAAGTCACGTCAAACTGCCTGAGCACAAGGAAATGTCGCCATTAGATGAAAACAAACCAGCATGGTGGACCGTGTGTTATGTTCATTTACAATCATTTCTATCTCAGAGGTGTTTTCTCTTTGCTTATTTGACCGAAACAGAGGAGGAAAAACAGCGCATAAGGCAAGAGAAGCTGTTCTACCTTTTATGTTACATTATTTATATATTTGGATACGTATTCGACATTAACTTATTCTTGCACTCATTGGACTGAAAACTAGCTAACGCTAGAGTAGCTGCTGATTATGCAGAACATTTGTGGATAAATAACGTTGGAGCAATACCTTGTTTTAATAATCAATTTGCATAAACACCACATCAATGGGGGCCGCCATTGTTGTTTCATGGGCTACGTGACGTCAGAGTTCGGAACTGTGAGTACATCAATCTAGTACGAGTTCATGGGTGGGAAGTCACGGGTTCGACTGACGTTCCAGTGCATTTTCATCAGTAGACGGTTGGAAAAACAAGTTACGGGTTCTAAGAAAGGGTTCTATTGTTCAGTACAATGGTATAATTTATTACCTCCGCCAAGGAGGTTATGTTTTTGCCAGGGTTTGTTTGTTTGTTTGTTTGTTTGTTTGTCTGTCCGTTAGTGTGCAACATAACTCAAAAAGTTATGGACAGATTTGGATGAAATTTTCAGTGTTTGTTGGAAATGGGATAAGGAAGAAATGATTAAATTTTGGTGGTGATCGGGGGTGGGGGGGCCCACGGGGGCGGGGGGGGGGGGCACTGATCAGCCTTGGCGGAGGTCTGCGCTCTCCGAGTGCTTCTAGTTACTACTGTGAAATTCAGTTTTTGCTGACAAGTGTAGCGGCTGTACATGTGCGTTGTGAATGATTTTCCAACACAATCCTCTTTCTTTAGTTGCCGTTTATTCTGGCACAAAAAATTATGTCTCATGAAAACCATGCAGTCCGTTCTATCAGGCAGGAGAAAAGGATAGCAAAACTGCTGCTATCTCCCTGGAGTGCACGACCCTAGTTTGCAGGGGTGTGGTGTTCACTGTCCCCAAAATAAAATTGTAATTAACACAACAAAACAGTCTGCAATGGCAGGTGGAATCCTACACTACATACATTAACTCCGTTACACAAGCAAAATGAAAATTAAATTTTGACGGTAAAAAACCTGTACGAAACACGTACCGAAACTGCACTGTGGCCCAAAAACCAAAGTACAGACCGAACCATGGGCTACCTGTACTGTTGCACCCCCACTGCAGAGTAAAAAGGCAGAAACAGCTGAGTTCAAGTGTAAACTGTGTACAGTAGTCATGCAGTGAAGTCGCTCCTCATAAAAGCTGTTTTATCTGTGTTTACGGAATGAAGTTGACCTGTTGCACACAAGTCAATGCCTCTGTTGTCACGTGTGTAACATAAAACAATGGAAAGTCTATGGTGTGTAAGACAAACAGGTGTAATGATTATAGGCTATGTGCAGGTAAAAACCAGTATGGGAGAAAAACGATGAAGCAAAAACATTGTGCACAAAAAATAAAGACAAAAGACTTGACCCAAGCAGGTTCAAAAACATGAAAACACTCATTCCGAGATGAAGCAGAAAGGTGTGGAAACAGGTATGGAGATCAAGCACCAGGATCCATTTGTGGGCAGAGGGCATGGGAAAAAGTTAAGCTCCAGGGTTGTAAATGTTGGCTGGAAAGACTTTCAGGAGAAGATTACAGCCAATACAACACAGCTTCACACAAGAAACTGGATCCAAGGGGGCAGATGGAGAACACGAAACCAAGAAACGCTCAAAAAGACTAAGAAATCAGGTAAACAGTAGCTGGGAAGATGCAAAGCCAGCAGAGAACAAAGGAATCGTGAGTGGTATATGTACTGGGACTGACTGCAGGATCAGTAACATGAATGAAGATGAGCTGCAGACCTTAGGCGTACATACGGAGATGCTCCACTCATCACTGGATCGTATATCGATGTGTTCGTCACAGCGAGCTTTGTTTTTTCTGCTCACCTTCCTGTAATGAAGTAGGATCAAAAAAACTGAAACATGTTTTATCCTCAGCTTGATCATAAACCTGAATATAAAACAACACCAAAACCGGTGGAGAGATGTAAATGACACAGTGCTTTTTATTGGAAAAACTGTAGCTTTCACATTTACTTGTATGTGATCAGAGAAGAGTATTGACCAGACAAATACTGAAAACATACTGATGCATCACAGCAACAGACAGAAGCAACCGATGTGGTATTTAAATGTATTTCTCTATGGTGGAGACCAGATAGATGTCCTGATCTGGATGTTTTGGCTTCTGATCTGATTTTTTTTTTTTCCATTTTCATTTTATTTTTTTATTCAGACAAGGACAATGCACAATATACATTAACCTTAAAAAAGAGAGATGTATTGTACCAGGTTGTAGCACTAGTGCTAATTTCCACCTGTAGTCCCTAGGCAGGCTGATGTTCTCATTAAAAAAAACAGACATTAATAAAAACTAAAACATTAAAAAACAGTAAAAAAAAAAAAAAAAAGCATTTCTATAACTCCATCTATATAAAATATTCATTCACATCCAACCATTCACTCTTATTCATCCCACTGCAGTCCGTCACACACACTCTAAACATGTTGACATTATATCAGGATTAGAGCCCGACCGTTATGGGATTTCTGGGGCTGATGCCGATACCAATACTGGGGGCTAAAAAAAGCCGATATCCAATATATCGGCCGATATCCGATATTGGCCGATAACCGATATATTGGCCAACATATGAAATAAGAACACTGATCTACACAGGATATAATAACACTGGGTTACAAAAAAATGTTTTTTGCAAGTTGTCTTGGTTTTTTCAACTGAATTAGGACCATTTTGCACCGCTAAATCCAAAAATGACATCTGTTTTTCTCAAATCAGATCAGGTTTTTTTTGCTAATTTGATTTTGAATAATTTGATCTTCCCACAATCTGCGCCCAAACTTTATCTTGGTCACCAAGTTTAATATCAAAATAAGATTGGTAAGCACACTTTATGAAACTTGTGACTCAATTCCTGTGAGGTACAATGGTGTATTCACCGCAGATGTAGCAGAATACGTCAGGCTTATTTTTGCAAGATCTTCTATTCGAAGCCATTTCATTCACCTGTAAT
Source organism: Sphaeramia orbicularis (assembly GCF_902148855.1). Taxonomy (NCBI): domain Eukaryota; kingdom Metazoa; phylum Chordata; class Actinopteri; order Kurtiformes; family Apogonidae; genus Sphaeramia; species Sphaeramia orbicularis. Next base: position 10,112,469 of record NC_043971.1, read on the forward strand.
ATTAAAAAAACCATTAATCATAAATTGGCAAAAGTAAAATCTTCAGAACTCATTTATTGCAAGAAATATGAAAGAATTTTGTATGACGTGAAAATGCCCATAAATGTAAGCAAAAATGTTAAAACGCCAATATGTAGCATAGTTCAGAAAGTTGACCTGATTGAGCAAAATTAATGTGATTTTTGGATTTAGCACACCAAAATTATCCTAAATCAGCTCAAAAAACTGAAACAATAAATTTGTTGTTGACCAGTGTAATCTTATATTAGATAATTGTGGACAGGTGGATTAACAGTTGCATAAATCTTTATCTCACAAATCTAATTTACACAACTTTCAAATGCAAACTATGGAATCACAAAAATAATTGGAGCAAAAAATATTTCTTACCACACAATTATGTTTTCACTCACAAATTTGGATGTGTCTGCCTCACGGCACTACAACTTCCCTTGTGGACTAAGGACTAAACTGAGCATGTGCAGAGTGAATTAGGTGAGTCCTAACTTGTTCCTGATTGGAGCAATTGCAAGAGTTACAACTGACCCGTGTTACAACTGTCCCCAGTCTCCCCTACACTATTAATACCCAGGCCTGCTGGCAGAATGAAACTGTGAGGTAGACAGGAAGTGCACGGAAATGGGTGTGTGTGTGGGGGGATGAATACTTCCCAAAATAGGGGGGGTGGGGGGGTTCGCGATTTTTGGAGCGGGGGGGTGTAGCAGTCCGCGATTTTCGGTGGGGGTGGGGGGCAGAAAGAGATTTGCAGTCTGTCCTTGTCAGAACACACAAGCGAGGGGTGGGGGGGGGTGTAGCTCTGTGATTATGTGATATGTGTGTGGGGGTGATGGCGTCATTGTCTGAGTGGAAGTGAAAGTGAAACTAACTCGCTTTACTGTTCCTCTAACTCTCTGGGCAGCACACACACACACACACACACACACACACGAGCAGCAAGCAACAGAATCTCTGCGCAGCAAAAAAGTTAATACATCTGCTACGTATTGGTTGATGTTGATTAATCAGTGTTATGCTATAATCGGCCGGCAGATTAATCGGTCGGGCTGTAATTAGGATTAGGATTTTTAGGATAAGTTTTGGGAGGCCTCCCTGATCTGAACCTGAGTGGTGTTTTGTTATTGGACTTCTGTGCTAGTCACAGTTTGTCCATAACGAACACCATGTTCCAACACAGGGATGTCCATAAGTGCACTTGGCACCAGGACACCCTAGGCCGGAGGTCGATGATCGACTTCACTGTCGTATCATCAGACCTCCGGCCGCGTGTTTTGGACACTCGGGTGAAGAGAGGGGCAGAGCTGTCAACCGATCACCACCTGGTGGTGAGTTGGATCCGCTGGCGAAGGAGGAAACCGGACCGACTCGGCAGGCCCAAACGTGTTGTGAGGGTCTGTTGGGAACGTCTGGCGGAACCCGATGTCAGTGTGGTTTTCAACTCCCACCTCCGGGAGAGCTTCTCCCAGATCCCGGGGGAGGCTGGGGACATTGAGTCTGAGTGGACCATGTTCTCCACCTCCATTGTCGAAGCGGCTGCTCGGAGCTGTGGTCGCAAGGTCTCCGGTGCCTGTCGTGGTGGCAATCCCCGAACCCGGTGGTGGACCCCGGAAGTAAGGGATGCCGTCAAGCTGAAGAAGGAGTCTTATCGGGCCTTGTTGGCCCGTGGGACTCCCGAGGCAGCTGATGGGTACTTGGCAGCTGAAGGCCAAGCGTGCCGCAGCCCAGGCGGTTGTGGAGGCAAAAACTCGGGTCTGGGTGGAGTTTGGGGAGGCCATGGAGGAGGACTATCGGTCGGCCTCGAGGAAATTCTGGCAAACCATCCGGCGCCTCAGGAGGGGAAAGCAGTGCGCCACCAACACTGTTTACAGTGGAAGTGGGGAGCTGCTGACCTCGACTGGGGATGTTGTCGGGCGGTGGAAGGAATACTTCGAGGATCTCCTCAATCCCACTGCCACGTCTTCCATAGAAGAAGCAGAGGCTGAGGTCTCAGAGGTGGACTCGTCCATCACCCAAGCTGAAGTCACCGAGGTGGTTGGCAAGCTCCTCGGTGGCAGGGCACTGGGGGTGGATGAGATTCGCCCTGAGTACCTTAAGTCTCTGGATGTGCAGGGACTGTCTTGGTTGACACGTCTCTGTAACATCGCGTGGCGGTCGGGGACAGTACCTCTGGACTGGCAGACCGGGGTGGTGGTTCCCCTTTTTAAGAAAGGGGACCGGAGGATGTGCTCCAACTATAGGGGGATCACACTCCTCAGCCTCCCGGGGAAAGTCTATTCCAGGGTACTGGAGAGGAGGATCCGACCGATAGTCGAACCTCGGATCCAGGAGGAACAATGCGGTTTTCGTCCTGGTCGTGGAACGCTGGACCAGCTCTATACTCTCCATCGGGTGCTCGAGGGTTCATGGGAGTTCGCCCAACCAGTCCACATGTGTTTTGTGGATCTGGAGAAGGCGTTCGACCGTGTCCCTCGTGGTATCTTGTGGGGGGTGCTTCGGGAGTATGGGGTCCGGGGCCCTTTGCTAAGGGCAGTCCGGTCCTTGTATGACCGAAGCAGGAGCCTGGTTCGCATTGCTGGCAGTAAGTCAGACCTGTTCCAGGTGCATGTTGGACTCCGGCAGGGCTGCCCTTTGTCACCGGTTCTGTTCATAATTTTTATGGACAGAATTTCTAGGCGCAGCCAAGGGCCGGAGGGGTCCGGTTTGGGGACCACAGGATTTCATCTCTGCGTTTTTGCGGATGATGTTGTCCTGTTGGCCTCATCGAACCTGGACCTTCAGCGTGCACTGGGGCGGTTTGCAGCCGAGTGTGAAGCGAGCGGGATGAGGATCAGCACCTCCAAATCCGAGGCCATGGTTCTCGACCGGAAAAAGGTGGTTTGCCCTCTCCGGGTCGGTGGGGAGTCTTTGCCCCAAGTGGAGGAGTTTAAGTATCTCGGGGTCTTGTTCACGAGTGAGGGAAGGATGGAGCGTGAGATTGACAGACGGATCGGTGCAGCATCTGCAGTGATGCGGTCGCTGTACCGGTCGGTTGTGGTAAAGAAGGAGCTGAGCCGAGAGGCGAAGCTCTCAATTTACCGGTCAATCTACGTTCCTACCCTCACCTATGGTCATGAGCTTTGGGTCATGACCGAAAGGACAAGATCCCGGATACAAGCGGTCGAAATGAGTTTCCTCCGTCGGGTGGCTGGGCGCACCCTTAGGGATAGGGTGAGGAGCTCAGTCACCAGGGAGGAGCTCGGAGTAGAGCCGCTGCTCCTCCGCGTCGAGAGGGGCCAGCTGAGGTGGCTCGGGCATCTGTTTCGGATGCCTCCTGGACGCCCCCCTGGGGAGGTGTTCCGGGCATGTCCCACCGGGAGGAGACCTCGGGGAAGACCCAGGACACGTTGGAGAGACTATGTCTCTCGGCTGGCCTGGGAACGCCTCGGGATCCCCCCGGAAGAGCTGGAGGAGGTGTCTGGGGAGAGGGAAGTCTGGGCATCCCTGCTTAGACTGTTACCCCCGCGACCCGGCCCCGGATAAGCGGAAGAGAATGGATGGATGGATGGATAAGTTTTGCCGATACTGATCTGATACCACTCAAGGCTAACTTTTTACAATTAAATTTTGATTTAAATTAGGAGTCATTATTTATAGGTTATTATGCTATTATTTTACTTGAGATCACAACTGGGCTGAATGTGGAACCAGAACTAAAACAAGTATGACACCTTTGACTCTTAATAACTTTAGTATACTGAAAATATGTCCAAACTTCGAGCCGATTGCCTAAAACGTTCAGTTGTTGGTTGTATTAACGAACACAAGTGGTTGAACAGGACAAAAAGCACAACCAACAACCTGGAGGGGGCGGGGCATGAAGTGACTCATTTGCATTTAAAGGGCCAGCGCTCAAAATGACCTTTCTGGTGTCATTACTCAGAAATAGGGTTGAAGATGGACGTGTGGAGTCGAATAAATGAAGAATTCAGACCCAAGCAGGGCATTTACAGTTTATGGAGACCACAGGGAAATGTTTGACAATACATAATTGCATTTAAAAAACCAAAAATATCACTCCTTTAATATATTTATTTCAGTGTAAGACGGATTAGTATAGTTTTCCCTCTCCAGCAGAATCTGACAGGACTTACTGGATCACCCTTTTTTAGTACTTTTACCTGCAAAACCATAGAGCAGCTGTCAGAGATTATTTTTATATCTGATCTGTGTAACTGTGCGTCCCTCTGCTGACATTCACAGCATCACTGATGTGTTTCCACTGCTGTAGTTTTGCTTCTCCTGTAGCACCACTACTGAAAGACTGGACTTTTAACCCTTCCATGCATAGTGATCACTACAGTGGACAGTTATTCTACAGCTGTTCTCTTACATATTCATGGATTTTGTTGTTTTAGTTCCATATCAGCCAACACGGTTAACACTTATGCATCATCTCATACACTGACATTCATACCATTACTGTAACTTTCTTGTTCTTGATAAACCTGATCTGCACTAACATATTTGAGTGTAAATCAATTGCCAATTGTTATCAGACTGTAATTAACAGAGTTTTTTTTAAACAAAATTTTTTTTTTTTTTTTTTGCATGTTATCTGAGTGAGTAATAACCAGTATTAGAGTATGTTAAAATGTGAGAAAAAATCAGATTAGCAGCACTAAAAAAAAGTTTTATTTCACAGTTTTCACACAGTATGACAGGAAATACATGTTTCTTTGCTTCAAAAATTAAATGCATGGTGTCCAGCTGAGTGGACAATTTTGGAACTCTATGAAAAATAGGTTCATAAAAAAAAAAAAATTCAATCAAATGTAACTATGGAGCCTCTGAAGGCAGTGTTTTTAATTCATTTGATTTATTATTTTTATTTTATTTCTTTATTTTGTTGGTTATTTTGTTTATTTTTCTACATTTTGTTAGTTCTTTTATTATTTTCTATTTTTGTTTTTTATTTTTATTTTTTGTTTTGTTTTGTTTTTTACTTCATTTTGGGTTTTTTTTTGCTTATTTTTTCATGTTATTTAGGTCTTTGTAATTTTCTTACAAATATCAGTTTCCTCGTATGAGTTTCAATTTTGTATCATATTTGATACATCGGGTCTCAATGGTTAAATATTATTATTTTTGAACAAATAAAAACATAATAGCCTACAAAATTCTCAGTGGGTCTGCTCCTACCTACCTAGGTGCACTGATAAAAGCTTATGTTGCCCCACGACCACCCCGCTCATTTGGGGAACGTAGTCTGGTGGTCCCCAGACTTTGCACAAAACAATCCAGGCTCTTTTCATGGGTCGCTCCACGTTGGTGCAACGCTCTGCCAAGTGCTACAAGAACAGAGTCATCCCTGCCTATCTTCAAGAAGCTCCTGAAGACCCAGCTCTTCCGAGAGCACCTCCTATCCTAACACTTTCAGACATTCCATCTTAAATATTCTAATAAGGTTTTTCCCAGGATTATCACAGATTCTTCCAGGATTATTTCTGGACCTGCTGCGGTGGTCCGGCCTCTTCCCTGCCCTCATCATCACCACTCACTTATCCTCAACTACCTCCATGTGTCACCCCCTACTCCCCCCTTCTCCCCCAGTCTCTATCTCTATCACTCTCTCTTTTTCTCTTTCTTTACTCTCTCTCTTTAACCCCAACTGGTCGAGGCAGATGTCCATCCTCCAGGAGTCTGGGTCTGCTCCAGGTTTCTGCTGTTAAAGGGAAGTTTTTCCTCGCCACTGTCACCGGTCACAAGTGTTTGCTCCAGGAGGATTCTGTTGGGTTTCTGTAATTGGCTTAGAGTCTGGTTTTGACCAACTCTATATATAAAGTGTCATGAGATAACTTTTTTGTGATCTGGCGCTATATAAATAAAATTTGATTGATTGAGTGATTTGATTGGTTTTCCCCTGTAAGTTGCTTTGGAAAAAAGCGTCTGCCAAATGCATAAACAAACATAATACAACACAAACATGTCTGACAAAATTGGTAATTCCTTTTCAAAATTGCCAAAGTTCTTCCTCTTTCCTCATTAATGACAGTCTTGTAGTGTCACTGGAAAGGCCTCTGGTGAATGAATTCCTCCCCCCTGGTGGATTATCTGTGTATTGCATGTATCTAATTGTATACATCAGGTTTTTCCAGAAAAAAAAAACTGCACACTGATTATGTAGAGAGCTTCAAAACTCATGAATCAAATATTACACGTTTGGCATTATAGGGTTAAAGGCCGAGCACTCAAAACCACCTTTCTCCTGTCATGACTCAAAAAAATTGTTGAAGATGGACCTGTGGACTTGAATTAATGAGGAATTCAGACCCAAGCAGAGCATTTACAGTTTATGTAGACCACAGGGAAATGTTTGAAAATGCATAATTCCGTTTAAAAAAAGCTAAATATCACTCCTTTAATTTTAGATTTGCATATATTCAAAAACCTGCTGATATCCTCTTACATAATGTATGTTTTTTTTCTCTCTCCAACCAGAAATGTGGGTTTTTCTTTTGAGCATCCATCTCTACTAGTGAGGATCTTTGTCTTTGGCTGACTGTAAACAGGGGGCTGGGGGTCACGACCTGCAGTAAAACCTCCAAATTGGATTCATTTTCCGAATGCGCTGTAAACATGTCCAAAGAACCTCATAAAAGTGGAATAATATCAGTATATCCCACATGTCTTAATCAGAAAATGCTCCACTGGTAAAAAAAAAAAAAAAAAAAAAAAAAAATGCCTAGACTCCAGAATATCCAGACACAATACACTGTAAGACTGGATAGTTGAATTTACTTAAAAAATCTCAGGTAACTCGTTGCCTTAAAAAATTTAAGTAATGAGTAACGAAAATTTGAATGTATTAAACTGAAAAGCTTGATTTGAAGTGAATTGCTATTTTAAGTACAACACACTAAATGCCAAGGTAATTTAATTTCAAATTTGCTGACTCAATTCCGAGTTGATTTATATTAAAATCTTTTGCAATATAAAGTGCTTTATTTGATTATTCAACTTCATATATTGTAGCATGAATGGAAGTTAATGAAGTTAGCTCCATGTCATTTGCCAGTACAGGAATCGCTTTTAACCTTTCATGCACGAATTATGAGAACCTTAGGCAAGATTTTTTTTTCCTTGAGTGTTTTTATTCTCCCTTAGGCATGAAAAAAACAATGTGATTTTTTAAAAAAAAAATTTCTTCATGGAGTTACAAAAATGGCCATGCATTTAATTTTTGAAGTAAAGAAAAATGTGTTTAAAACCCAATATCAGAAAGTACAGAAGAGAATTAGGGCCACTGGAAAAAATACAAGAAACTAGGGTCCAATATATATTTCTTATTATTATTATTATTTAAAAAAAAGTCAGAATTCTGAAATTAAAGTCAGAATTCTGAGAAAAAAGTCAGAATTTGGGGGGGGGGAAATAGCATTATGAGGTTAGTCAGAAGTCTGGAAAAAAAAAAGTCAGAATTCTGAGAAAAATTTCAGAATTCTGAGATTGAAGTCAGAATTCTGAAAAAAAAGCTAGAATTCAGAGTTTAAAGTCAGAATTCTGACTTTTTTCCCAGAATAATAACTAAAAAATATTACACCTTTTTTATTTTCCAGTGGGCCTAATCCTCTTCCGTAAGAAAGTGATATGAAAACAATGAAATTAAAACATTTTTAGTGCAGCTAATCTGATGTTGTCTCCCATTTTAACATATTCTTATGCTAGTTATTACTCATTTCATGAAGATAACTTGCAAAAAAACCCTTTGTGTTTAACAAGAAACAAGTGGTTTACACTCAAACATGTTAGTGCAGACCAGGTTTATCTAGAACAGCAAAGTTACAGTACTGGTCTGAATGTCAGTGTATGGGATAGTGCATAAGTGTCCACTGTGTTGGCTGATATGGAACTAAAAACAAAACCCAAGAATATACAAGAGAACAGCTGGAGAAGAACTGTACACTGGAGTGACCACTGTGCATGAAAGGGTTAATTTAGCAAAGCCTTTAAATTTCCTTTCAACAAGAACTGTGTCAGATGAACAGTAAATCCATAGTTCATCCTATGGCTGTAACTCATGGTTCAGCTCTACAAAAATACAAAAACAAACACAAAAAGGCCAACAAACACTGACATACACACATTAAATCCAAATTAACACTAACACCACAACCCCGCTGAACCCCTGCACATAAAAATAACACATTTTCGACAACATGCCCAATACCCACAATGCAATGCGGAGATAAAAAGGTGTGGTCATGACTAAAACTGAGTGATTTAAATCCATTGAACTTAAACTTTTTCGTACTTTCGACTATGTCTACAAATTAGTCGAATATACTGAACATTTTATAGTAATGTCATAAGCACATTGTAATTAAAGCATTTTAGTGAATACAACTTCCTGGCTTACAGTGTATGCTGTTTATCTGCAATATCTGGAATAATAGTGTGTGTGTAAACATACTTATTATAACGAATTTCCAAAGAAAATGAATGTGCAGAACTGAGTATTTGGAGTTTTTGTAAGCAGGTGCAAAGATTAATACTATAATAGGGCTTTCAAAGATTTAAAAAGTAGTTCATTATAACTAACGCTGTCCGTGTCGTCTTAACAAGCTCCCATCTATAAACAATAGCGTACACTTTGACACACCAATGTTTTATCTGTTGCTTTAAACGTGGGCGAAAAGATGCAAAAAAGATACAAAAAGCCACGTTCTTCAGAGAGAATTCATTACATATGTAAATACATGCACATTTTTTTTTCTCCGAAAACAAGGCGAATGTCAAGGTACAGGTGAGCAAAACAATGAAAATAAGATGCACGCAAAAGCAGAAGAAAGATTTCAATTGCAATCAGTTCATGAATATGTCACACTGTCAATTTCAAAGATCATCGTCAGCGGGGAACGTAACGTATTATTCGCACACAAATGCATATTACATGCAGTATTATTATGTTAACCACAGCCCGAGGGAACCTTTTTTTTTTCCTATTTAGTGTCTGTACCATTAAGAAATCTTTACATTTCCATGTTTACAGTCTGCAAGTAATCCATCACCTAAGATGAACCCTGTTGTAAAAAAAAAAAGCATCATTTATTCCCACATGCATCCTCCCAGACTGTATCTGCAGCTCCGAGCACAGAAATTAAACAAGAGCCGAACAAGAAACACAGACAAGTTTCACAGCCGTAATCCGCTTAAAACATTAAAGAGGCCTTGTCAATAAATTCTGATAGGGGATGATAGTCTCTCAGTGCGTCAACATGTGAGTGAATCTCATTATGCTTGGAAGCACAGTGCAGCTTTTCCACCTTCACGCTGCAGTGGACGGGGGGCGCTGAAATGTGAATCGATACTGTCATCTAGTGGTGGCGCCTAGCAGCACACGCCAGGAGTGTACGTTAACGTTATTACAAGGTTAAATGGTTTACTGATTGAAATTTGCAGAGTTAGCAGTCTGTGAACAGGTAACACCTTCTACTTTGTGGGACTAAAAGCAGCCGTGTGGATCTTTAACCCTTTCATGCATAGTGGTCACTCCAGTGGACAGTTTTTCTACAGCTGTTCTCTTGTATATTCATGGGTTTTGTTGTTGTAGTTGAACATCAGCAACACAGTGGATACTTATGCACCATCCCATAATACACGGACATTCAGACCATTACTGTAACTTTACTGTTCTTGATAAACCTGATTGGCGACAAGACAAGACAAGATAAGATAAGATAAGATAGGGAAATTTAACCCTTTCATGCACGAATTATGAGAACCTTAATCAAAATTTTTTCCTGAGTGTTTTTATTCCTCTTTAGGCATGAACAAAACACTGCGACTAAAAATTTTCTTCTGAAAAATAAATTAAAAATAAATTAAAAATAAAAATTATTAAAAAAAAAAAAAAACACATACAAAAAATGATAATGAAAAAAAAAAATCTTATGAACCTATTTTTCATGAAGTTGCAAAAATGTCCACTCAGCTGGACATCACACTTTTAATTTTTGACGCCCGGAAACCTGTATTTACTGATAAATTGTGTGAAAACTCTGGTGAGGGCTTGTGATTCTGGGGGTTTATGCTCAGGAGAGATCTACATAATGTTACCAATTCATGTCAGAAAAGATATGTAGTGTCTTAAAACTTTAATAAAGATATGTGTAAAAAAAAAAACAAAACAAAAAAACTACGAAAAGAACAACAAAATCCATGAATATACAAGGGAACAGCTGTAGAAGAGCTGTCCACTGGAATGACCACTGTGCATGAAAGGGTTAAGTTTACAGCAGCAACATGCATCACACCAGTGCAAAACAAAAGGCAGGTAGAAATAAACATTCTTAAAAGTATAAAAAAAGTATACATGTTTGAGTGTAAATCAATTGTTTGACTATAATTGACAGATTTAAAAAAAAAAATATATATACATTTACATAAACATGTACATTGACATAATGAACCACACAGACAAAATACAAAAAAAAAAAAAAAAAAAAAAAAATATATATATACATATATATATATATATATATATATATATATATATATAAATATAAACACACATACAACAAACCTACAAACCTATTAAACACAAAAAAGAGACAAAAAGATCACTACAAAAAAAAACCAGCAAGATAAATCATATTAACTCCTCTTTAAAATGCTCATTAAAAGATTTTAAAGAAAAAAAAAACAAAAAGGGTTTTTTTGCAATTATCTCCATGAAGTGAGTAATAACTTGTATTAGATTATGTTAAAATTCTAAATGTTTTTATTTCATTTTCATATCACTTTCTGATATTGGGTTTTAATACATGTTTCTTTGTTTCAAAAATCAAATGAGTGGACATTTTTGTAACTACATGAAACAGAAAAAAAAAAAAAAAAAAACTTAATCGCATTTTTTTTTTCATACCTACGGAGAATAAAAACCCAAGAAAAAATCTCAACTAGGTCTCATAATGCATGCATGAAAGGGTTTAAAGCGGAATGGACTCTGTATGCAGAGGTGAACATACAAGGTGTGTGGAAGACATATGGAAAAAAACAAGAGAGGATCATCACTGCACAAAGATAAATATTCAACATATAAAGTCCCAAACATCCACCACTGACCAAACCAATCTACTGATGTAAGATGTTCAATACAACTAATCCTGTTAATGCATGGAAATAATTGGTGTAAAATACAGTTTGTTGTCTTTTCATGGTCATCAGATATGAGCCATTGGGACGTTCAGAGGCTCCGTAGTTACCATGGAAAACACCATTATCTTCTACAAACATTGATTCACTAGTGAAACCCATGGAGTTGGATCAATGACAGTGGATGGACGCACTTCATTATTGATATATTTGCAGAAAAATGTCACTTTCTTTCAGTTTTCTCTGTTTCTGAGAGAATAATCCTCAACTTTAAATCTGATTTTTTATGAACATTGACATGATCAGTCAATTAAAAATGGGAAAATGCATGATTTTCATCAAAAAAAAAAAAACAAAAAAGCAAAATATAGGGAAAATATCATATTAACTGGTGATAAACCACTTAAGGTTAAATATAGAGAAATAGTCATTTGCACTGGAAAAAAATCAAAATCTTACTAAGTTTATTTTCTCATTTCTAGTCACAATATCTCATCACACTTAAAATAAGACATAATCACCTAAAGAGTAACTTTCAGTGAGATATAAGAACTTATTTTGAGACAGTAGATCTGGAAAATCTTATTTCAAGAAATCTTACCAAGATCATTTTGATTTGTTCCATTGGCAATTTTTTTTTTTTTTGTGCTTAATTCAGGATTTTTGTGCTTAATTCAAGCATAAAAAAATCTGACTTTCCAGATCTATCGGATCAGTGACAGTGGATGAAGACATTTGGATTATGTTAAATAATAATAATAATAATAATATGAAAAAAATTACAAAATCCTAAATAACATGAAAAAATATGCCAAAAAATAACCAAAATGAAGTTAAAAAAAAAAAAAAGTAACATGAAAAAAAATGGAAAAGCAATAAGGAACTAACAAAATGTAGAAAAACAAACAAAATAACCAACAAAACAAAGAAATAAAATGAAATAAGAAATAAAATGAATAAAAAACATTACATTCAGAGGCTCTGTAGTGAATATGGAAACACCATCATCTTCTACAGCATTGATTCACTAGTGAAACCTGTGGAGTTGGATCAATGACAGTGGATGGAGACACTTGGATTATGTTAAATATTAATTTAAAAAATCAAAAATTAATACAAATGTTACAAAGTCCTAAATAACATGAAAAAAAAAGCAAAAAAACTTAAACAAAATGAAGTAAAAAACAATAAAATAAGCAACAAAAACAGAAAAAAATAATAAAAGAACCAATAAAGTTTAGAAAAATAAAGAAAACAAAATAAACAAATAAAATAATAAATAAAATAAATAAAAATGAATAAAATGAATTAAAAACTTTACGTTCAGAGGCTCTGTAGTGAATGTGGAAACACTGTCATTATTGGATTATGTAAAAAAAAAAAAAAAAAAAAAAAAAAAAAAAAAAATATATATATATATATATATATATTACAAAGTCCTAAAGACATGAAAAAGAACCAAAAAAAAAAAAAAAGAACCAAAATTAATTTTAAATAAATAAATTAAATAAGCAAGAAAATGAACAAAACTAGCCAACATGATCAATAAAATGAATATAAATTAATAATAAATCAACAAAATAATTACTTACATGGACGAAATAAGCTACAAACTGTTCAGTTAATGATATATTTACAAAAAAAACCCATTTTTTTCTAAATTTTTTCCCGTTTTTGATATAATAACCCTCAACTTTAATCTGAACATCTACCTGATCAGTAAATTAAATATAGTAAAATCCCTGGATTTGATTGAAAAAATGGAAAATACAGAGGACAATATTATAATAAATGGTGACAAATCACTTAAAAAAAGGTTAAATATAGAGAAAAATTCATTTGGGAACTGACACAAAGTAACACTGGGTCTTTATGGGTTAAAAATCAGCTTTTCCTTTGGCGTTTGTTTGCTGATTGGACCGTAATGACTCGTGACCTTTTACCTGTTCCTATTATTTAGGCCGCTGATATTCCGTCCCTGGAACAGCGAGAAAAAATGATTGCAGAATTTCTGCACATACCTGTACGTCTTTTCTGCCAACACAAATGATGTAGCGGCCTCGCTCGTGCTGATACACCCTTGAATCTGCCACCGTGAGATGTGTTTTGATGCTGTGATAAGTTTCTCCCCTGCACACGCACTTTCAATCCAGATTCAATCCAGACTCCTGCGGGGAAGAGTAACAAGCTCTGCAATATGAGTCATCTTATCAGTTTTTACACTGATGTAACCGAGATTTCAGAATGCAGTACAGCCATGACACAGATACACCGACTGGAAGAACAGATGACTGGGGGGAGAGGTAGCTCTTTTTGTCACAATACAGATGAAACATTAACTCATCTTTTTTGGGAATGTGCTTTCAGTCAAATTTTTTGGTTCGATATCAGTCTTTTTTTTTTTTTTAAATAGAAAACTGGATATTTCTCTAAACTTTAGAATTGAAGATATTTTATTTGGTTTCTTTATTAACCCTTTCATGCATGACCTTAGTCAATATTTTTTCTTGAGTTTGGTAAGTTTGCTTGTATGTACATGAAATTTTGCTAATAATGAAATGAGATTAATAACACCGGTCAACAACAAATTTATTGTTTAAGTTTTTTGAGCTGAGTTAGGATAATTTTGGTGTGCTGAATCCAAAAATCACATTAATTTTGCTCAATCAGGTCAACTTTCTGAAACTATGCTACATATTGGCTTTTTAACATTTTTGCTTACATTTATGGGCATTTTCACATCATATGATACAAAATTCTTTCATATTTCTTGCAATAAACGACTTCTGAAGATTTTACTTTGCCAATTTATGATTTTTTTTTAATATTACAGGGTGAATGAAATGGCTTCGACTAGAAGAGCTTGCGAAAATAAGCCTGACGGATTCTGCTACATTTGCAGTGAATACGCCACTGTACCTAACAGGAATACTGCTAGAAAATAATTTTTTTTCCTCTTAAAAACCTATTTTGGGTGAGAACTATATAAAAAAAATCAACTGATAAAGTCACAAAAATGTGATCAATTTTGTGAGAAGGTCAATTTTTTCAAAATCAAATTAGCAAAAAAACCTGACCTGATTGAGAAAAACAGATGTCTGTAATGTGGCTAGTACAAACACTGAATCCAAATGCAGTAACTCGGACACAAAAATAAGGTTCAAAAGATTTATTATTCACACACAGGTGAAAGAATAATGATAATAATAATAATAATAATATATAATAATAATAATAATAATAATAATAAAGAATCTTGAGGATAAAGGTGGGAGATATCCTCCTCTGATTCGTCCTCCGGTTCGAGGGCGGCAGCCCGTCTCCCCGAGCGGCGTTTGGGGTATTTCCCGACTGGGGAAAAGCAAAGGGAGGTCAGGGACGGAAACATGTCATGCACAGGCAGGCTATCACTCAGGCAACAGGACATAAGGGCTAGACAAATACTCACGTACCAGAAAGTCAGGGCGAGAAGATCGAAACCAGGAATCCAATGAGGCAGACAAAAACCGACAGGGACAGGCAGTAGGCAAAAAACCGAGGAATCCAAAAAGGGTCACAACAGGCAGACAAACGAACAAACGAGGTCAAGACGCTGGTAAGAACTACAAGAGTTACAAACTGGCGACTGACAAGGGGAAAGGACAGGGTTTAAATACACAAAAGGGAGGGAAGACAACTAGACACAGGTGGAGCAAATCAGGGCGGAGACAGGTAATCAGGTAAGAGGTCAGGGAGAACAGAGAACAGGAAGTAAAGACGACAGACAAGACACATGAGGGGAAACTTAACAAAATAAAACAGGAAACGACAAAACATAAAAGACAGACGAGACCAGACTAACGTCTGGCTGCAGGTATGACAATGTCACTTTTGGATTTAGCGGTGCAAAATGGTCCTAATTCAGTTGAAAAAACCTAGACAACTTGCAAAAAACATATTTTGTAACCCAGTGTAATACATAGAAGACATGACAAACTGTGAATCTGAAACTGAAACACTGTGGTTCTGTTTATCTGTCAAATGTTCATTGTGGTCGGTTTCAGATGCTGCAGCTCTTTCATAATTCATAGTTTGAGTTCAGTATTAATTGTCAGCATTGTAAATCCAAGCTGGACTGACTGTACATATCCTGACCACGGAAAATAAAATTCTCACTTTGTGCAGTAATCTACACCTGGATTTATTGCCTCCGTCCATAATAGATACATTATATAGACTAAATGTCATCTAAAATTAACATTTATTTGCAACATAGTATAGCAAACTATTACATGATCAAAAACAAATTATTTTAACAAAAAAAAAAATAAAAGTCTCAGTTTTGAATGTCGGGGGTTACCAGAAATTTGTGATGTTAAAATGGGGACATGAGCCAAAAAATTTGGGAACCACTGCCCAAAGAGCTTCCAAACTTACTTCATAACATTAATCTCCATCTTGTTTGAATGTTTAGCCCCTCTTTCCTGCTTTTAGGGACCAGTTTCACAGACACCAGCTTAGAGCAGTTTAAGAATAGCAGTTACACACTTCTGTTAAACAATCTCTTCTATCAAACCGTTTAACACAGGGGCGTCAAACTCATTTGGTTCAGGGGCCATATTTAGTCCCAATTTGATCTCAAGCGGGCCAGACCAGTAAAATAATGACTTAATAACCTATAAATAATGACAAATCCAACTTTTTCTTTTTGTTTTAGTACAAACAAAAAAAAACCTAATTAAAATATAAAAATATTTACATTTTACAAAAAAGATGTGAAATAACCTGAAAAAACAGAAATTTCATTTGAAAAATTAGTGCAATTTAACAATATTATGCCTCGACTTTTACACATGTGCATTTACACACAGTGTTCTATAAACATTTGGTAACAGGCAGAATATTGTTAAAATTTGGAGTTTGGAACGAAAATTTGAACAATTTCTACAATATTACATCTCTTATTACAGATCACAGTGGACCCATGAATGCACAAAACATTTAGTAACAGGCAGAATATTGTTCCAATTGCACATTTCGGGTTGTTTATCTTTGTTTTTATTTATGTATTTATTTGCATTTATTATGAAAGAATAGTTTTTATAAATGTAAATAGTTTCACAGTGTAATGCTATTTTTTTTCACTTCAATTTTTGTCCACTTAATTTTTCACAAAGAAAATTTGTAGTTGTCATTATTTATGGGGTTATTGTGTTGTTATTTTACTATAGATCACACTGGTCTGTATGTGGAACCTGAACCAAAAGGATTTGGACAACCAGGTTAGGGTTCAGGTTCATTTTTGCACTTTCATCCTGCGGGCCGGAATGGAACCTTTGGCGGGCCAGATTGGCCCCCGGGCTGCATGTTTGACACCTGTGGTTTAACAGAAGTGTGTAACTGCTATTCTTAAACTTGTTGTTAGCTTTTATGTTTCTAGTCATTTTATGTTGTCTTAATTGTATGTAGTTTATACTCTGTTACTTCATTTGTATTGTACTGATGTGCCTCTTGGTCAGGTCTCCCTCGAAAAAGGGATTTCATCTCAAGGGACTTCCTGGTTAAATAAAGGTTAAATAAAAAAACAAACAACAAAAAAAAAAAAAACACACTCATTTAGATTTACATTATTCCTTTAGTTTAGAGCCAGGTTTCTGTGCGAATAAATACACTTTACCACTGTGATTCTTTTTGCAGATAACTCACACATGCTCTAAAAACCCAATTCAACACAGAAATAGAAGCTGCAAAGATAAAACGCAACATATATTACATGATAAAAACACACATAGCTAGCAGAGGGACTTGCCTTTGGGGGGGGGGGTCCATAAATAGTATATTTCAAATGTACCACACTGGATATTCATAGGTAACATAGGAAGTGCACACAGCTCTGATTATCTCTTTTTGAAGGGATTTCTGATTTCAGAGGGATTTATTATCTTGAGGATGGGATTTACCGCCTGAGGATTATGGACATTGTTTCCATTTATGCCTTCAGATGAAAAAAAGAAAAAAAAAAAAAACACCAAAGGTAGTCTCATGAGTTTTCACGGGCCGACTCTGTTCTCTGATATTTACATGAGTAGAGCCGATCCACAGAGGGATGGAAACCAAGTAACACTGAATTACTTAAGATTACACTGAGACATTTTAACCTGTGTGTTTATGTAAATACAATGAAGTAAACAGTGTTTAGCATAAATTATCTTATAGTACAATTAGGCCTGCAGTTTTAATTATACTTGTGTCTCATGTGTCACCATTTTGATTGGATTTAAAAAAAAAAAACAAAAAAAAAAGTGCTTATATAATTTTATTATTTTTAGTATGTGATGTAAGAGAGTAAGCAAAGTACACACTTAAAGATAATCAGGCTGTTTTTGACCCGATTTCCTCCCCTCCCGACCAAGGACGCCAAATGCCAGATTATTTTATATTTATAAGATTATTCTATACGATTATCCTGTGGTCTGAGGTGTGTTAAGAGTGAAATTTGTCCCAATAAACGACTCTGAAACGATATTATGGCCAGAAACCCGGCATCATCATGGACCCCACCCTTTCCTTCAAATCACACATCAATCATGTCACCAAAACTTCCTTCCTTCATCTTCGCAAACATCGCACGCCCTCCGCCCCACCCTCTCCCCCTCAGCTGCCGAAACACTCATCCATGCCTTCATCACCTCCAGACTAGATTATTGTAATAGCAATTCTTTATGGCCTTCCTTCCACTGCCCTCCAAAAATTACAGTATGATTCAGAACTCAGCCGCCCGGTTACTCACCCACTCCTGCTCCAGAAATCACATCACACCCATCCTCCGTCAACTTCATTGGCTCCCTGTTCAACAACGCATTAACTTCAAGATCCTCCTCATCACCTACAAAGCCCTACACAACCTTGCCCCCCCTTACCTGACTGATTACTTCACCGTCACCTCCCCTACTCGCCGCCTCCGCTCTGCAGATGCTAACCTTCTCACCCCCATCACCAAGACTAAGTTCCACACCTTGGGTGACAGGGCTTTTGCCATCGCCGCCCCCACCCTCTGGAACTCTCTACCCATTCACATCCGGAACTCTGACACAGTCACCTCATTCAAAGCCAACTAAATCCCCCTCTTCAGATCATCATTCGAAAACTGACCGCCAGCCGCTCAACCTCCTCCACTCTCACATACCTTCTTTTGTGTGTTTTTCTTTTATCAATATTGTGTCTGTATTTGTTCTTCGATTACCATTTAGCATTAACTTTGTATCTGTTTACCCGTTGGATGTATGTTTGTCCCTTGGTTGTTTTTTGTAAAGTGTCTTGAGTACTTAGAAAAGCGCTATATAAAACTGATTGATAATTATTATTATTATTATTATTATTATTATTATTAAACTTGTTCAATATTACGGCCCAAAACCTTCATGTGTGGGGAAAGCCGACGAATCCCGAGCAGAGTCCTGGATGGGTTCACTTTTCCGAACCCAGTGGTGTAGTGGTCCCTGGAGAAGTGGGTATACTCTCAATTTTTGCCTTTTTTTTTTAAGTCATCTAAAAAAAGAAACGCTAATTTTAGAAACAGTGACATGTCAGGACTACTCTATTTAGTTACCCAAAAATCCATCGGTATATTTTGCTCACTATTCTAAAATTTCATGACTTGATCAGGAACAGTTTGTAGGTTTTACTGGTCACACAAGCAGCGCATGAATGGAAGTGTATTCAACATGAGGCAAACAGGGATAACGTTAGCCTTTCATAACATTAGCTTAACCCGTTTCATGCACAGTGGTCACTACAGTGGACAGCTGGTTCCAAACTGTTCTCTTGTATATTCATGATTTTACTGTTTTAGTTCCATATTCAGCCAACACAGCGGACGCCTATGCATCATCCCATTCATACTATTACTGTAACTTTGCTGTTCTTCATAACCTGATCTGCACTAACATGCTTGAGTGTAATCAATTGCTTGGTATTGTTATTAGACCGTAATTAACCGCTTTTCGTAACCCTTTCATGTACCTGGTCACTTCAGTGGACAGCTATTCTACAGCTGTTTTCTTATATATTCATGGATTTTTTTTTTTTTTTAATACATACTTTATGAAAGTTTTAACACATTCATATCTTTTCTGACATGAACTGGTAACAGTGGGTAGATCTCCCTTAAGGATAAAGCCCCCCCCCCCCCATAGTTTTGACACAAGTTATCAGTAAATACATGCTTTCTTTGTTTCAAAAATTGAACGCATGGTGTCAGTGGACATTTTTGCAACTTCATGAAAAAAAGGTTCATAAGAACATTTTATTTATTATTATTAGCAGTAGTAGTATTACTATTATGTTTTCTTTATTTTTAACTATATTTTTTTAAATTTTTTATTTATTTATTTTATTTATTAATTTTTTTTTTTTCATTAGAAACTTTTCAATCACATTGTTTTTTCATGCCTAAAGAGGAATAAAAACATCAGCAAAAAAAATCTTAAGGTTTCCTAATTCGTGCATGAAAGGGTACATGGTGAAATTGTTATGAATTATTGAAGGAAGGGATGTTTGTCTCTGAGTTAAAACATGTCTGCACATTAGAATCCATTCACGTTTTCAGATTCTTTCTGATGTAGGATTTATAAATCTATGTGTTTAAATGTCCAATAAAGCTACGTATGCACAACACTTATCATATGCTTGAAAAGGGACAGCCAACCTAGTACTTGTTTTCCGGTTCAAGTAGTAGAATTAGCACATTTTATCTTCAAACGGGTAATTTCCATCCTGAAAAAACAAAAACATAGACTGTGAGCACACCACCCAACTACCTTTTTCATGAAATGAGATGGACTTTTAGAGGCATGAACCACAGAGGAACCTATTACATTTCTGGCGATCATGGAAAAAGATACAGATACTACCTTTTTTACATCTTTTTTTGCACATATGAGCAGAGGTATGCCACTTTAACAGAAAACAAGCTGCACTCTATCTAGTGTCCATATTTTATGAACAGCTCCACAATAGGCACACGGGAATCACTGAAGCTTTTTGATAAATATGACAAGATGATGATATGGACTTCACTATCACCAGAGATTACCTCAGATGAACAGTTCTGGGATGCGTTTGGGACCCACAGTCGTCTAATCCTGCATCATCTCTGCACTGAAAGAAGGAATATGTTATGTTGCAATGGTCTCATCTTTTGAGCACATGATAGAATCGAAGCCAAGGTGCAATGAAACGTTAGGTACATCATCATATTATAAAAGGGACGTGGACTCTGGGTGTGTGTGTGTCGGCATCACACAAAATTCGGAATGACCTGACTAATGCAGTTTGTCATATTCTGTATTTTTGGTCTAGGAAAACACTGGTTGAAAACGGCAATTTCATAGGACCAATTTTTGGAGAGTATTAGTAATTGCCTCCATCAAGGAACAGCCGTGGTTATGTTGTCATTAGGGTTTGTTTGTTTGTTTGTCTGTTAGCAAGATAACTCAAAAGTTATGGAAGGATTTTGATTACATTTTTTAGGATATGTTGACACAGGCACAAGGAACAAATGGTTAAATTTGGTGGTGACTCGGGGGGATCTGCTGCTGTGGCGGAGGTCTGTGCTCTCTTAGTGCTTTTGTAGTTTTGGAAAACAATGTCCTCCCAATGGCCGATGCTTCCATTGGTGCAATGAAACGTTAGGCACATCATACAGGGGTTGGACAAAATAATGGAAACACCTTCACCTCAAGATGATAATGCCCCAATCCATACAGCTAGAATTGTTAAAGAATGGCATGAGGGAACATTCTAATGAAGTTGAGCATCTCGTATGGCCGGCACAGTCCCCAGATATCAACATTATTGAGCATTTATGGTCAGTTTTAGAGATTCAGGTAAGACGTCGATTTCCACCGCCATCGTCTCTAAAAGAGTTGGAGGGTATTCTAACTGAAAGAATGGCTTAAAATTCCTTTGGAAACAATTCACAAGTTGTATGAATCAATACCTCGGAGAATTGAGGCTGTAATTGCAATAAATAATACCTGTAATAAAAGGTGGACCTACACCATATTAAATTATATTTTGTTTATTTTTTAAGGTGTTTCCATTATTTTGGTCCACCCCTGTATATTATAAAAGGGAAGTGGACTCTGTGTGTGTTTGTGTGTGTGTCTCGGGCATCACACAAAATCCAGCACAAGCAGACTAATGCAGTTTGTCATACTTCTGTATTTTTGTCAAGGAAGACACTAGTGAAAACGGGCAAGTTGATAGGACCAATATTTTGGGAGATATTAGTAATTACCTCCACCAAGGAACAGCAGAGGTTAGGTTTTCATCAGGTTTGTCTGTTTGTTTGTTAGCAAGATAAGTCAAAAAGTTATGGAAGGATTTTGATTAAATTTTTTAGAATATGTTGATACTGCACAATAATAAATGTTACATTTTGGTGGTGATCGGGGGGGGGGGGGTGGGGGGGGGGTTTGATCTGCCTTGGTGGAGGTCTGTGCTCTCCGAGTGCGTTTGTAGTTTTGGAATACAATGGCCTCCCAACGGCCGATGGCTTCCATTGGTGCAATGAACGTTAGGTACATCCTATATTATAAAAGGGAAGTGGACTCTGTGTGTTTTTGTGTGTGTGTCTTGGGCCATCACACAAAATCCAGAATGAGCTGACTAATGCAGTGTTGTCATACTTCTGTATTTTTTGGTCAAGGAAGACCACGAGCGAAAACGGCAAGTTCTAGGAACCAATATTTTGGGAGATATTAGTAAATTACCTCCAGCCAAGGAACGCAGAGGTTATGTTGTTCACTGGGATTTGTTTGTTTTGTTTGTTTGTCTGTTAGCAAGATAGACTCAAAAAGTATATGGAAGGATTTTGTGAAATTTTTCAGGATATGTTGATACTGGCACAAGGAACAAATGGTTAAATTGTGTGATGATCGGGGGGTTGATCTGCCTGGTGATGATCACCACGTCGCCATGGTGTCAAATTCATGTGGAAAACAGACATGCCTGCTGATGAGGTTATTCAACTGAAAATGCCAGTGGAAGTTTACCAAGACAAGCAGTAAGAAGAGAAGAATCTTTGTCAGTAGGGGTTTCACACATGTAAACATGCACATGCACCACACGCTGTAATTGTCTTCTGTCTTTAATCCAGTGGTTCCAACTTTTTTTTGGCTTGTGACCCCATTTTAACATCACAAATTTCTGGCGACCCCAGACCTTCAAAACAGAGATTTTTTTTTTTTCTGAAATTAACGCTTACATGCATGAATTATGAGAATAAGTATCTAGATTTTTATTTAGATTGATTTTATTACTCAAAATTACGCTAAAGTTAAAATACATTTTGAATTTTATTTTATTTTTTAAATATGGTTTTATTAAGAAGATATTTAATCTCCTGAGAACTAGGATAGTACAAGTTTTGGCTTTTTTTTTTTTTTTTTTTAATTAAATAATTGCCTATATTGGAAACATCATGATGTACCAGTTTTTTCAGATTTATTTTATGAAATGTCCTTTGTAGTGGACAGTTTATTATTTATTTATTTTTATATACATATATAAAGCAGTGAAACTCTTGTCCACATACATGAACAGAAAACCCACAGCTGAGTCTTCGGAGGTAAACTGTATGAGATCACAGACCAGTCCAAATTCTAAAATTAAGATGATACTTTTTTCATTGTATTGCTTAGGGTCTATAGAGACTGTGGTTTGGAGAATATTGCCCTCTAACCTTTTGGAAAGTGAACTTAAAACACTATATTGCCAAAAGTATTGGCTCACCCATCCAAATAATCAGAATCAGGTGTTCCAATCACTTCCATGGCCACAGGTGTATAAAATCCAGCACCTAGGCATGCAGACTGCTTTTACAAACATTTGTGACAGAAT